>NW_027753484.1:0-302 GCF_054177405.1 Leptonychotes weddellii | reverse complement strand
TGAAGGCAGACACTTAACGACTGAGCCACCCAGGCACCCCTAAAAAATAATTTTTTTTTTAAAGATTTTATTTATTTATTTGAGAGAGAGAATGAGAGCGAGTGAGAGAGAGAGCACACGAGAGGAGGGAGGGTCAGAGGGAGAAGCAGGCTCCATGCTGAGCAGGGAGCCCGATGTGGGACTCGATCCCGGGACTCCATGATCATGACCTGAGCCGAAGGCAGTCGCTCAACCAACTGAGCCACCCAGGCGCCCAAAAAATAATTTTTAAGAAGATAATTTTTCAATTGTTTTACTTTTGC
>NW_027753483.1:0-302 GCF_054177405.1 Leptonychotes weddellii | reverse complement strand
GGGCTGTCGGTGGGGGTCGGTCCTTCAGGCCGGATCAGCCAGAGCCCTACTATGTGCGGGGCTGTCGGTGGGGGTCAGTCTTTCAAAGCCTATCCGTTGAAGTCCTACTGTGTGCGGGGCTGTCGGTGGGGGTCGGTCCTTCAGGCCGGATCAGCCAGAGCCCTACTGTGTGCAGGGCTGTCAGTGAGGGTCAGTCCTTCAAAGCCTATCCGTTGAAGCCCTACTGTGTGCGGGGCTGTTGGTGAGGGCATGACAAGCTCCTGGGACCATTGCCTCAACTGCAGAGTGGGCAGTTCAGAAGT
>NW_027753482.1:0-302 GCF_054177405.1 Leptonychotes weddellii | reverse complement strand
ATTCTTCTCTGTTTCAGGTTGTATATTTTATACAGATCTGATCTCCAGTTCAGAAATCCTCTCGTCTTCTCTGTCCAATCAGTTGCCTATCTTTTGTGTTCTTCATCTCATATGTTTTATTTTTTGTTTTAGAATGCTGCTCTAACTTAATTTATAGATTCAAATTTTCTGTGGAAATTCTCCATTTTTTTTTTCTCTTACTTTTCTCTATTCTCTTGAGTAGATTAATCATGGGTATCTTTTTTTTTTTTTGCGATTTTTTTTTATTCTTATGTTAATCCCCATACATTACATCATTAGTT
>NW_027753481.1:0-302 GCF_054177405.1 Leptonychotes weddellii | reverse complement strand
TGATGTGGAACTCGATCCCGGGACTCCAGGATCATGACCTGAGGCGAAGGCGTCGCTTAACCAACTGAGCCACCCAGGCGCCCTCAATGCTTTTGTTTTTAACTGTGGCAAAATATACATAAAATTTACCATTTTAACCATTTTCAAAAATATTTATTCATTTAGAGAGAGCATGAGTGGGGGGAAGGGCAGAAGGAGAAGGGGGCATCTCAAGCAGACCCCACGCTGAGCGCAGAGCCCAACGCAGGGCTTGATCTCACGACCCCAAGATCATGACCCAAGCCAAAATCAAGAGTCCGATG
>NW_027753480.1:0-302 GCF_054177405.1 Leptonychotes weddellii | reverse complement strand
TCATGTTCTTCATAAATGATACACTATATATATTTTTTCTTTTTTATAGACGTTTTGTTTCTTTAAAAAATTTTTAATTGAAGTATAGTTGACATAAAATATCATATTCATTTCCAGTGTACAGCATAGTGATTTGACACTTACGTACATTATGAAATGCTCACCAGGATAGGCCTACCATCTTCACCTTACAAAGTTACTATGATGTTATTGACTCTATTCCTGAGGCTGTACTTTTCATTCCCATGAGTTACTTATCTTATTAACTGGAAATTTTTACCTCTTAATTCCTTTCACCTGTT
>NW_027753479.1:0-302 GCF_054177405.1 Leptonychotes weddellii | reverse complement strand
GGCAGATTTATGTTTGCTTTCACTCTTTATTGCTGGTCTCAGTGGAACCAGGGCAGTGTGAGGAGAGAGAGAGAGTCTGTCTGTGCCGCGTGGCTCTTCAACATGCTGCCACTGTGCGGGGCCTGGACCAGAGTCAGAGGGCAGAGGGCCGTCAGGAGACACGGAGGAGGCGTCCAGGCGGGGCTGTGGGGACTGGAGCACGTGCGCCCCCTCGGAGGGGTCGCTGATCATCGCCAGGTGGACGGGGTCCAGCATCGCCAAGACCCCGACTGTGAGGAGCATCCAGGTATCCGCATTCTCGG
>NW_027753478.1:0-302 GCF_054177405.1 Leptonychotes weddellii | reverse complement strand
GTCTCTCTCTATATGTCACCTTTTTAAATACGATAATTATTGGTTTTGAAGTTGTTGGTGTGAGTAACTGGAATCTTTCACAGATTTTTAAAATTTTGTTTTAGTGTTCCTGTTTTGATGACTTCAGTTGGAATTCTTTTTTTTTTTTTTATTCTTATGTTAATCCCCATACATTACATCATTAGTTTTAGATGTAGTGTTCCATGATTCATTGTTTGTGCATAACACCCAGTGCTCCATGCAGAATGTGCCCTCCTCAATACCCACCACCAGGCTAACCCATCCTCCCACCCCCCTCCCCT
>NW_027753477.1:0-302 GCF_054177405.1 Leptonychotes weddellii | reverse complement strand
TTGAAGGCAGACACTTAACGACTGAGCCACCCAGGCACCCCTAAAAAATAATTTTTTTTTAAAGATTTTATTTATTTATTTGAGAGAGAGAATGAGAGCGAGCGAGAGAGAGAGCACACGAGAGGAGGGAGGGTCAGAGGGAGAAGCAGGCTCCATGCTGAGCAGGGAGCCCGATGTGGGACTCGATCCCGGGACTCCATGATCATGACCTGAGCCGAAGGCAGTCGCTCAACCAACTGAGCCACCCAGGCGCCCAAAAAATAATTTTTAAGAAGATAATTTTTCAATTGTTTTACTTTTGC
>NW_027753476.1:0-4309 GCF_054177405.1 Leptonychotes weddellii | reverse complement strand
TGACTCCTGCCTTACCTCCTTCAGTCTGTGCTCATTTCTGCCCTTCTGGATGAAGCCAGTTTGAACACCCTATTTAATTCTGCTTCCTCCCCGCCACGCCCCCGCCCCCAACCCTGGTCCTTTTAACCTGTTCCACCGTTCCTTTCTCCCTTGGCACTTGTCTTCCAACAACGACAGAATTTCTTACCTCTTATGTTTATGGCTAATTGCCATTCTCCCCCTTCAGACTGTAAGCTTCATGAGGCAGGGATCTTCGTTTTGTTTATGATGGAGAACACTGCTCAATAAATGTGATGAACAAATGAACCAAGAATGAAAATGAAGCTCTCCTTTTCACAGTCATTTTTAGAATTTTTTTTTTTAGACTATTTTAGAAATATGATTTAGGTCTTTTCATGATTTTAAACCTCTCTGTGTAATTTTTCCATCTGGTGCTTTCATGATAATGTTATTAGTCAAATAAAATGTTTTCTTTTGGTTACCACTTGATGAGCAAATGACCTTGTCAGTTGTCAGCATAGTTAATGGGAATGACTTCTCATTTATCTACAGGTTCACCCTGAAAATGAAGATTGGACTTGTTTTGAACAGTCTGCAAGTTTAGATATTAAATCTTTCTTTGGTTTTGAAAGTACAGTGGAAAAAATTGCAATGAAACAATATACCAGCAACATTAAAAAAGTGAGTCCAGTTTGGGATTTTATGGAAACGGGGAGGCAGGAGCCTCTGAGGTGCTCCGAGGTGCTGGCAGTGTTTTCAGGAGGCTGGAAATGGGCTAGTCAGGCAGCCCAGCCATTTCAAGACGAGGAAATACTTTGGCTTTTCCCCAAGCCTGTGTTCCAGGGAGGTATAGGGTTGGATGCGGGTTCAGATGATGCTGGTGGCTGGTGGAGGTAAGGAGGAGCATGTAGCCACAGGCCATGACGCCTTCTGCTTAGAATCACTGGAAGATTAGGGTTGGGGGGTGGGGGGGTGAGGCGGGAGCAGCTGGCTTACAGCGCCCCCAGCTGCCACCTCAGTCTGTGGGCAGGAGGTGCTGCATGAGGAGGTGCTTGCCGGGGATCTCTTGGGGATCCCCAGGCCTTGGATTATTAGGTTTACCTTCCGTGGAAAAACTTTCCTTCTCATTTTTTTTTTTAAAGATTTATTTGAGAGGGAGGGAGGTGGGGGGGGAGAGAGAGTGCATGAGCGCAGTGGGAAGACACAGAGGGAGAAGGAGAATCTCAAGCAGACTCCCTGCTGAGTGCGAAGCCTGATGGGCTCCATCTCACGACCCTGACATCATGACCTGAGCTGAAATCAAGAATCGGACGCTTAACTGCCTGTGCCCCCCCAGGCACCACACTTTCCTTCTCATTTTTATACTGCTGCTCAGTGTTGGTGTGGAATATGGTTGTGAAGTGTATCCATGTTGGATTCTAAGTGCTTTTTGAAGGCTTGTTTTATTTTCAGGGTGTTAGAAAAAATTTGGATTGAGACACAAGGCATTAATTGAGTACAAGTGTGATGCATCGGTGCTTTTAATTAGTTATAAAAAAAATTCCATCTCTTTAGATATTATTTCCTAGACCATTGGAGAAGAGGAAGTAAAATAATTATGAAAATCACTTCTCGGCCTTTTGGCTAAGATCAAGTGTAAAATAATTATGAAAAACAAAAACACAAAGGCATTTCACTTTTTCATAGATTTATTCTGTAGCAATTAACTTTTTATTAGTGTTTTAAAGACCTGTGGGAGATGAATAATTTGAATGTTGAATATATACTAACCTTAAAATTGGTTTCATTTTAAAGGGAAAAGAAATAATTGAATACTATCTTCGTCAGTTGGAAGAAGAAGGCATAACGTTTGTGCCCCGCTGGACTCCGCCTTCCATTGCTCCGTCCTCAGAGACCTCCTCATTGTGCAAGAAACAGGCAGCATCCTTGGCTCTTGTGGTTCCAGATGCTGCCCAGGCGGAGGGGCTGGGCAGTGAGGCCCTCAGCAGCCCCAGCGGGCCACCCGAGCCCGTGGCGGGGACCCCTGACGGTGGGTCGGAAAGAGGGTCGTCCCACAAGCACGGCTGGGGCCTCCATGGAGTCCTTTCCCCTCTGCTTCCTCCATCCATTCTTGTGTCCTGAGGACATGTGGACATAATTTTGTTACTGTCCCTTTTCCACATTTTATTTTTTTCTTAGAATGAGGAAGCACTTAGTTTTTTTTAATGGGCAGGAAGGGTTATATCAAGTTATTCTTTTCTTGAAACCAGGAAATGTGTTTAATTTATTTTAATTGAAGGCGTCTTTAGTGAATGAAAGGTAGCAAGTAATCGTCTTAACACAGTTGTGTCACCATCAAACACTTTGTACTCACTCTGTGCTAGGCCCTGTTGTAAGCACTTAATGAGTATTTATTTACTCACTTAACAGTGGTTCCTTCTTGGTGCGAAGTGCTTATTACCCTCATTTCATGTATGAGTGAACTGAGGCCCAGAGCAGCTGAGTAAGTTGCCTGGAGTCACAAGGGCAGGTGGTGGCGCTGGGATGGAGCTGGGCGGCTGGCGCCAGGGTCTGCACGTGGCCGCTGTGCTCTGCTGCCTTTCATGTGTGTTAAACGCGCACGTGCACACACACACCTCTTTATTTCTCAGAGCGATGCCCATTGTAAAACCACACGAGAAAGTTCTGCCACTCACAAGTTTTCTTCAAGGGCTGCTCTCTCTCTCCACGCTTTCTTCTCTGCAGCTGAACTGCGCCATCCATTTGCCGTGCAGGAGGCAGCAGGGGACAGGTGTTTTGATTGGTTTGGGGACACGTTTTATTTTTCCATCTCGTGAATGTTTGCTGTATTTATGGTACCGCGTCCTGAAGAAGAAGATTTCTTATATTCTTGAGTACAGTAGCTCTATTCAGAATAGGTTTAAGTCCACATGCTTGTTTTATTTCAGTCTTATGTCATGTAGGTCCTCTTTATATAAGTTTGAATTAAAATAGTCTCTCAGTAGCTGTTACAGATTTTCTTCTGTCGTGACTGGTATTAAGACTTTGCAAATAGAGTTGACCACAGGGTGATCAGGGAATATAACTGAATCAGTAGCCTGGCCTGGGGCTTGGTCAGTGATTAGCTCTTACAGACTATCACTGAGGGTCTCCAGGGGGCCAGCTTAGCTCTGCTGTCCCTGGGGTGTCATTGAGTTCTGTGACTTGGGGACCACACTTAACTTTACTGAGCAGGATGACTTTGGAAGCCTTCACGTTCCAGCGTTCTTTGTGTAAATGTCATGTAACTTATATTCCAGACAAACTAGATGCGGACTACATCAAGAGATACCTGGGTGACTTGACCCCGCTACAGGAGAGCTGCCTGATCCGGCTTCGCCAGTGGCTCCAGGAGACCCACAAGGGCAAAGTGAGAACTGGCACCCATGTGCGGACGTGCTGTCTGTGAGCTGTGGACCCTGGTCCTGTTCGTAGTTACTCAGAGTAAATGTTCCCGATTGCCATAGCTGGGGATGTCCCTCTCAGTCCCAGCGTCACTGGCTCTGTATTTCTGGGTGTGGCATCTGAGTCCCTCGTGGAGAGTCGTGATGTCCTTCTATGTACGATCAGCTATGCTTTTCTAGGTTTACCAGAGGAGGGTCTCCTTTAAAAACAATTACAGGTCAAGCTGCAAAGCAATATTATATTCCAAGTATTCAGACTTTTTAAAAAATATTTATTTATTTATTTTAGATAGAGCAGGGGCAGGGGTAGAAGGTGAAGAAGAGGGAGAGAATATCCAGCAGACTTTCCGCTGAGCGAGGAGCTCGATGTGGGGCTCAATCTCACGACCCTGAGATCACAACCTGAGCCGAAACCAAGAGTCAGACGCTCAACTGACTGAGCCACCCAGGCCCCCCAAGTATTCAGACATTTTAATTATCAGAAGCTTTGGAAGGAGTTCACAGATTATTCCAAGACCAGAAGTGTTTGAGCTTTCATTTTGAAGTTTTTGGTAGAATTTTAGCCTTGTTAAGGAATCCCATTTTTCTAATAATAAGCCTCATGCTGATGGGGGGCTGGTGGTGAGCACAGGCAGGTTGGCGTGTCCAGCTGGGTACTGACACCACTCAGTAAAAGGGAAGCCGGGGTTGCATGGAGCCGGCCCGCTCTCGAATTCTGTCAGCCTGGGTTACTAGAGACACACCCTGAGGACTCTTTAGTGTCACTTGTCGAGAGCACAACCATTGTAGCGATGGCTGTCATTTGTTGCGCATGCACCATGTACTAGACGCTCTTAGGGTCTTTATGAGGTCCTCCAGCAGCCCTCTGAGGTGGTGTTTTTTTTTTT
>NW_027753475.1:0-302 GCF_054177405.1 Leptonychotes weddellii | reverse complement strand
CTCTCTCTCTCTCTCTCTGTCTCTCATGAATAAATACATAAAATCTTTAAACAAACAAACAAACAAACCTGTAAATAGCTTGTATAAGTGAACAGTGCACATGTACATCTCTAAAGGCAAACCTGGATTTTGACGACTCTCAATTTTTCATATATAGAGCAGTTTCTTCATCCCTCCTTGCCATTTTCTTTCTTTCTTTTTAAAGATTTTATTTATTTATTTGACAGAGAGAGACACAGCCAGAGAAGGAACACAAGCAGGGGGAGTGGGAGAGGGAGAAGCAAACTTCCCGCCAAGCAGGG
>NW_027753474.1:0-302 GCF_054177405.1 Leptonychotes weddellii | reverse complement strand
TATTTTTTATCTTAAGTTATTTGAATTAACCTGAATTTCATCATGTTGTAAATGAGGATGCAACATTGAATCCATCTAGTTCCCAATGTTGCTTTGCAGATCAGAAAGTGTCAATTTTTATCAACATTATGTAGGCCTGTTCTGCCAACTTTGCATCTAGATGAGATCAAGAGTCAGACGCATGAATGGTAGATACCTACGTCCTTGACAATCCAGATACTTAGACTCTTACAGGAATTTTGTTCAATATTCCAGGTAATTATAGGCAATATATTAAATTGAAGGGAGGAGAAAACACTGGG
>NW_027753473.1:0-302 GCF_054177405.1 Leptonychotes weddellii | reverse complement strand
TCTCAATCTTTCTCTTGTACCATTTAACATGAATCCTTCCAAAGTGAGTTCCCATGTGCACATGGACACATATCTGTAAATACCTGGAAAACAGATAGGATACATCACCATGCAGTGATATCTACTAAGTCAAAACGTGTGCTGGGATGCACAGATTCTACCACCTGGCATCCACTTTCTTTTCTTTTTTTTTTTTTTTTAAAGATTTTATTTATTTATTTGAGAGAGAGAGAATGAGAGAGAGAAAGCACATGAGAGGGGGGAGGGTCAGAGGGAGAAGCAGACTCCCCGCCGAGCAGGGA
>NW_027753472.1:0-302 GCF_054177405.1 Leptonychotes weddellii | reverse complement strand
CACTGGCCTTCCTACTGATCCTCATTCTGGCTGGCCTGGGCAACCTCTTCCTGAGAAGGCAGGGTCTCTCAGGCATCAGGCAAGCTGAGGAACCCCGGGCTCTTCCCCAAGTCACTTCCTTGCCTCACAGCCAGAGGTAATCACCAACCTGAATTGTGTGGTCGTATGGTAGCTAGTCTCCAAATTATGGTCCCCACAATGAACCACAACCCTGGTATTCACACCCTTGTATCACCTTCTTCCCTTGAAATCTGGACATCTATAAATCATTTTTCACCAAGAGAATACAGAATTGAGGTCAT
>NW_027753471.1:0-302 GCF_054177405.1 Leptonychotes weddellii | reverse complement strand
TTGCCTCTGTCTCCCTTCCTGATCCTTCGGATGCCATCCTCCTGCCTGCCACCACCTACCTGCCAGGGCTGCCAAGTTCCTTCCTGCCTAAAGGCTTTTGTGCTCTCCATTCCTTCCAATGAGATGCTCGGTCTCCAAATATCCACAGTGTCGTCTCCTTTCATGATTCATGTCTCTTGTGCACCACTCTCTGATGGGTTTTCCTGAATCACCCCGTGGAAACCTTTCCCTGTGCCTCTACATATTTTGGTTGCCGAAGTGAGAGCATCTTTGGGACTCCTACTCTTTGCTCTAGTGAGGAG
>NW_027753470.1:0-302 GCF_054177405.1 Leptonychotes weddellii | reverse complement strand
TAGATTTGGTAAGAATTGATTGAGTTTGTAGTATAATTCTAACATAGCTGTGTCAGGACTTGCTAAATGGATTATATAAAAGACGTCAGAGAAAGGAGAAACTAAGGAAGATGATCAGATTTTTGGACTCTGTAACTGGGGTAAGGGTGGTGCCATTTAATTACATGGAGAAGTCTTTGGGAGAAGTTGATTTAGGAAGAACCTCCTATTTTGGACATTTGGTTTCAGAAGACTGCAAGATACATAAGTGCAGTTCGTAGTTGAATTAATGAGTCTGAAGTTCAGGGAAGAGGTTGAATCTG
>NW_027753469.1:0-302 GCF_054177405.1 Leptonychotes weddellii | reverse complement strand
GTGACCAGAGGGGAGGAGGGTGGGGGGATGGATGAAAAGAGTGATGGGGGTTAAGAGTGCACTTATGATGAGCACCAGGCGATGTATGAAGTGCTGAATCACTACATTGTACACCTGAAACTCATACAACACTGTATATTAAGTCTACTGGAATTAAAATTAAAAACTTAAAGGGTCGGGGCGCCTGGGTGGCTCAGTTGGTTAAGCGACTGCCTTCAGCTCAGGTCATGATCCTGGACTCCCTGGATCGAGTCCCGCATCGGGCTTCCTGCTCGGCAGGGAGTCTGCTTCGTCCTCTGACC
>NW_027753468.1:0-302 GCF_054177405.1 Leptonychotes weddellii | reverse complement strand
CTCAGTGTCCCCCAGGCACAGTGGGCTTGGCAGCACCTGCCCACGGCTGGACCAAGCAGGAGGGAGGAGACGCCACCCCAGGCGGGGGATGGGGGGTGACTGCCTTGAGCACCGGACACCATGCGCACTCACAGCTTATCTGTGGACGCGGGTCCCGTGACCCTGCTCCCGCGCCCTTGCCTCTCCCCAGAACTTCCGCTCGCAAGCTCCCGTCCTCGGGTCACCCAGACTGTGACGCTTGCCCACCAGCTGTTACCCCTAAATCGTACCCCCGCTGTCCCAGCCGGCTCGGGATCGTTCCG
>NW_027753467.1:0-302 GCF_054177405.1 Leptonychotes weddellii | reverse complement strand
TAGATTTGGTAAGAATTGATTGAGTTTGTAGTATAATTCTAACATAGCTGTGTCAGGACTTGCTAAATGGATTATATAAAAGACGTCAGAGAAAGGAGAAACCAAGGAAGATGATCAGATTTTTGGACTCTGTAACTGGGGTAAGGGTGGTGCCATTTAATTACATGGAGAAGTCTTTGGGAGAAGTTGATTTAGGAAGGACCTCCTATTTTGGACATTTGGTTTCAGAAGACTGCAAGATACATAAGTGCAGTTCGTAGTTGAATTAATGAGTCTGAAGTTCAGGGAAGAGGTTGAATCTG
>NW_027753466.1:0-302 GCF_054177405.1 Leptonychotes weddellii | reverse complement strand
TTTATTTTGGTAAGATGTATATAACATAAAATTTGTTGTTTTCAACATTTTTAAGTATCTAGTTCAGGAGCATGAATGACATTTACAGTGTTGTGCAACCCATTACCACTACCTACTTCCTAAATTTTTCATCACCCCAAAGAGAAACTGTACCCGTTAAGTAACAGCTCCCCATTGTTCCTCTTAACAGCCTCTGGCACGTAACCTCTAATCTACTTTTGGTTTCTATAAATTTGCTTTTTCAAGGTATTTCATATAAATAAAACCATACAATATTTGTTCCTTTGTGTTTGGCTTATATC
>NW_027753465.1:0-4309 GCF_054177405.1 Leptonychotes weddellii | reverse complement strand
TTCACATCAACTCTGCTTCCTCTCAGAGGAGCCCAGCTTCCCCGAGTCATCTCCACAAAAGAGATCACTTGGACTTTTATGAAAGAGAAGGAACTCTAGGGAGGGCTTTCATGATGAGAAAAATACCCACATCTGAGTCATTCAGAAACAGGCCAGCTATGCAAGGGAGCCCTTGGTTTCTCCCCTCATCTGTGTCCCTGACATTTCCTGTTGTTACTGGAACTGGACAGTGGGTAGAATTGGGCTGGCCCAGTCCCCCCGTTGCAGGCCTGCCTGTTGTAGAGCAGAGTGTGGTCGGAAATGTTCATGAGAACTTGGGGCATCTCAAAGGAGAACAGCCTCACTGAGACTTTCTTCCAGGGTGTCAAGTTTTTGATGGCAACTGCCTTGCCCCAGTTCGTTAGAAGAGCCTAGAGAAATGTTGCTCCATACCCGATTTCCAGGGCCAACGGCTGGAAGGGACCTTGCTGTTTGCTTTTGACTAATCCCATGTGCTTACTGCTAGCTGCTGGGTGAGCAATGGAATCAAAATGGCACCTGACACTAATTATCCTTGCAGGGAAGGGATCACATGCAAGGCATACCTTTCTTTTTTTCTCATAGAAAGAGAAAGGTTTACTTTAGCTATAGTCAGAGAGAACTGTTTTGGAAAGCATCTGAGGCAGAGTGACGATTTCTGCCTGAGTAGGGCGGGTAGCAGGCTCATTCTCTTGGCTGCTGCCATGAGGCCTGGCATGTTAGTGACTCAAAGGAGCGCACTTGGAGGAGCAGGTATTGTAGTTCTTACTTTTCTATTCTGCCACCAGATTTTAGCAGACTCCTACTTGAGCCTTCACCGTCTGCGAAGTAGGAGTATATCTAAACACTGAAATGCTAGGTTGTCGGCAGGCCATTTGCCTCTTTCGGAGAGGCCGGATTGTTCTTGGCTATTTTTCCATAGGTGGGTTAAGAAGATTGCATTATTGGCTGCAATTCTTCAGTCTTTTCTGTACCCAGATCTTTGACACGTGACTTTACAGATTTCCCCCTCAAAGGGAGAACATATTCCCCTCCCTTAGTTTTGGCCATGTGACTTGCTTTAGCCAATGAATTGAAACAGAAGTGATGGCATGCCAATTCTGAACCCAGGGTCTAGGAGGCCTTGGTGTTTCCACTTGCTGTCTTGTGCCTCTGCCTAACCACGAGAAGTACTTCCCTTAGACAGCTTGTCCCTTTCGCCAGGGTATTAGAATGAACATGCATCAAGCTGTGAGCCCAAACCTCAATGAGAAGCTATGCCTCGTTGGACTCGTGGCTGGCAGCAGACTGGCCCAGCCAAACCCAGCCTAGATCAGCCAAGCCCCAGCCACCCTTGAGGTTCATGAGCTAAGTAAATGCTTATTGCTGTATGCAGCAAGATGTGCCGTTGTTTGTTACATTTGTAGCATTATCATAACCATGGTCATCTGAGCCATCCAGGACTGACAATCTTTTGAAGGGTTGCAAACTTGAGGTATAGCTAAGAGATCAGAGTTTACATTTTTAAACAACTCCAGCACAGCAACAGAGTTTCTAAGTTATTGTGGCAAAAAAGGCTACTTTGAGAACCAAACACTACTGCAAAGTTGGAGACTTCTCTATTTTCAAGGAGTGCCTTTACCTATTTAGTTACAAACTAACAGCTTTGGAAGGATTTCTTCTTGATCCCACCTAGTGATGGTTACGACAGAAAATGATCTCTATAGCTGGATATACATTGAAGGAAAGTTTGATTAAAAATAAATGTGGTAAGAAAATGAATAGATCAATACACTAAAATGTAGAGAAATATATAGTTCCTTCATTTATTGATCTAACAAGTATGAATTGAGTGCCTCTTCTGTTAGGCGGCAGAACTGTAGCAGGGAACCAAGCAAGCCCTATTCTGGCGAGGGATGTTCTAGAAGAGTTGTACCACTTTTCAGTCAGTGGTGCCCACTTTATTGTTATGCACACTGGCTAGCCAGATGAAAAAAGAGAGCCATAGTATGTGTTTTTAAAGGTACCCAAGCAGCCAAAATATAATAGGTACAGGCCATAAAATAGTGAGAACCTGGCTCAAATGACATAAGCTTCACCAGTAGAAAATGCAACATTATTTTTTCTAAAATAAATTTGGGGGCACCTGGGTGGCTCAATCGGTTGAGCATCAGACTCTTGGTGTCAGCTCAGGTCATGATCTCATGGGACATGTGATCGAGCCCCACAGTGGGCTCCACTCAGCGGTGAGTCTGCTTGAGGATTCTCTCCCTCTGCCCCTCCCCCCCATTCGCAAGCACTCTCTCTCTCTCTCATAAATAAATAAATCTTTAGAAAAATAAATAAAAATAAATTTTAATTTTAAAAATCACGTTTAAGCTCATAGATATATTTGTACACCCATGTTCACAGCAGTATTATTCTCAATAGCCAGAAGGTGGAAGCTACCCATGTCTCTATGCATGGATGAAAGGATAAACAAAATGGGATATAGACATACAATGGAATATTATTCAGCCTTACAAAGGAGTGGAATTCAGACACGTGCCATAACATGAATGAACCTTAAAGCATTACACTAAGTGAAATAAGCTAGACACAGCAAAGTATCATAGGATTCCATTTAAATGAATCCTATGGGGGGGGAAAAGAAGACATGAATGTTTGATACAGAACAAGACACAGTGGACTTCTTTGTGCTGGAGGCAGCCACCTCTGGGAGGACGACGGATGCTCCGTGGAAAGGCGATTGATGGCGTGGAGGGAGCCCTCAGTTTCCAGATGGACAGCTTCATTATAGGTAGCTGGAAAGATTTGTGCTATGTCATGCCCCAGGCCTACTGTGTGAAATGCTGAAATGATGCAAGTCATGGCCCTTCAGAAACTGGACACTTGGAAAGGTCAAAGGAAGATTTTCAAGTGGAAACAAAAGCTTTGCATGCCTAAAGGATTTGCAACGGGCAACCTGGAAACAGATTCAAGATATGTATCTCAACGGTCTCTGCTGAAGAGAGACTTTGCATACTCCACGTTTGTTCTGGAATGAGCTTGCAGAGATATTTCTCAATCTATGCTGCCTCGGTGTCTGCTGAGCCGTGCTCAATTTCCAGAAAATTTTTAGTGTGCATGTGAGTATGGGTAGGGGAGGGTGTCACACCAGCGGTGACAATACAATCATCTGTCATTAGGAGCAATCAGTGTCCAGTCAGTGCCCAAGAACATGCCAGGAAATATCCCAGCTTGGGTTCCCTGGGATGCCCACTCTGAGGTAGTGGATAGCGTGCAGGACACTCAGGAGGACGTGTACGAGAATGGGGCAGGGCCAGATTAGTACACCCTCATAAGGGTGAGTCACTGGATATGGGCTGCCTTTGAGAAGGAGGTGTGACCTTGGGCAGAGAGGCTGCCTTCAGGCAAAGTGGGTCCCAAAGATGGCTGGCAGCCAAGGGCAGTCTTCTGGTACCTGGGAGCATATGGCCTTCCTTTGTGAAAGGGAATCTGAGCTTCACAACACTGCATCTACCACAGAGACTGAGTGACTGGAAGGAGGGAGGGAAGGAGAGAAGGAGGGAGGGAGATGATTGTATTAGGATGCATTACAATGGCAGGAGTACACAGGTCATTTTAATTTTACTTCTTCATTTGCAAAGATCATCTTTATTTTATACAACCATTATGAGGATCCAATATATATGGAAGCCATTAATAAATTGCATAAAACCTTACCCATAAGTATGGGATACTATTACACAACGCTCCAAGAGGCGGGAAGCCGCACTCAAAGTATTCAGCCTTTTAGTCCCCATGCCAACGGTTGTCAAACTCTCTTGGGCATCACAGTCACTTGGGGAATGATTAAAACGCAAATTTCCAGGCTACCTCCAGAGTGTCTGATGCCGCAGGACAGGGGTGGAGCCTGAGAATGTACATTTATAGATAGATGGATAACTTATTCGTGTATAAATACTAATATATACTACACTTTAATATTAGTATACTATAATGTTAGTATACTATATATACTAATTTACCAACTTAATATCGTATTATTATTATATACATTACTAATATAATATTAGTGATATTTTTATATGTACTAATATTTATATATAAAAATATATATAAATATTATATTTAATATTATATATAGATATATAAATATATATAAATACTATATTTAATATATCTAACTATATGTAAATATTATATTGAAATATAGATAAATATATATAAAAATTAAGTATATTTATGTATATTATATTCATATATAAATATATATCTATATATAATATTTATATATGAAAATATATTA
>NW_027753464.1:0-14066 GCF_054177405.1 Leptonychotes weddellii | reverse complement strand
TATCCAGAGAATGGAAGATGCTTGTCTGAGAAGAGAACAGGCAGGATAAGGAATGCAAGACCAACAAAGTGATTTTTTTTTCAATGAGTGGCTTCAGAGGATGTGTAAGATGGGGACACAGCCAATGCAGATGCGGGAGTAGAAGGCTGGCAGGAAAAAGGTGCCTCAGCCACCGTTACCCCAAGAAGCACCATCTTGGGGGAATCTCTTGGAGGAATGGCCATTTTAGGTTCTATAAAGTTCAAGTCTACAGAAAAAATAACAGTGAAGATTTAGGTTCAGGGTCAGGGTTCAGCCAGGTCAGGGTCAGGAATTGGTTATGAGAAGATATTCATGGTCAGAATGTGGGTTTGGATGGGATGAGAGCTTGTGATTCTGGGGTCAGATTAGAGGTCAATGTCCAGAACACAGAGGCCGATCTTCAGACACTATAAACCTGAACTTCACTCCATGTCTTCCTACTGTCTATTTCTCCTTCTCCATTCTGTAAGTTTCTTTTGCTCCTATATTTCATTTTTCTTTCTCCCTCTTCCTCTCTTTCCACCTCTCTCTTCTCCTTAAGCATGAGGAAGACAAGAAAGGGGTAAAGAAAAATTGTCTCCCTCACCCTTATTTTTGCAACTCATGCCCGCAGAATTTAAACAGCTTTAAAAGTTGGTTCTTTGTTGATTGAAATTGACTTTAGACCCAACACGAATAATTTAGAAATCAAATGAGCATAATTTGGCTCAAGTCTCTTCAAATAAGTAAAATCTAAATTCCAATTCCTTTGTCTTCTGGAGTAGCCCACAGTTGATTTTTTTTTTTTCTTTTTGCAATGGATCAGTTACTTGTATTCAATTTTTAAAATCTTGTGACTGGTTTCATAAATATAATGGGGCAAAAACCTTACTTCCTGTAAGGAAATCAGGCTTGACTAATCCTCATGCTGGCACTAAAAGAAGGAGAATTGCATGTTTGTAAGTGCAGATACATTTGAATATCAAAATAGTAGGGACAGTAAGTGATAGGTCATAGAGGAAATAGTCATAACTTATAAAAAGGCCAAACCATTAAAAACACAAAAGAATTATGCTAGAAATTAACCCTAGCCTTTTCCCACCAAAGTCTTCCAGTTGGAAATATCAAAATCTAAAATGACTCCTGGGTGATTATATTTAGAAATTAATGAGAGTAAGAGCGTCTGTTTCAAACCCAGAACACTTTTTATGGAGTATTTTACAATCTCCAATAGGAGAATCACAGTGCAGAACTCCAGGTTTTGGAGAAAATCCATGTCTCCCTATGCAGATACCGATTTGGAAAGGGACTCCTGGCTTGTCACTGGGCCCGGGCGGAATCTGGATGCCAGGTGCCCTGGACTAAATGTGTGTGTCCCATCCCACAATATGTATGTTGTAGTTATTTATTTATTTATTTATTGAGTGCGTGAGTGACTGGGGGGAGAGGCAGAGGGAGAAGGAGAGAGAGAGAGAGAGAGAGAGAGAATCTCAAGCAGGCTCCATGCTCAGTGTGGATCTTGACACGGGGCTCAATCTCACAACCCTGTGATCATGCCCTAAGGTGAAATCAAGGTCAGATGCCTAACCAACTGAGCAACCCATGCACCCCAAGGTGGTAACATTCTAATGAAAATCTCAGGCCTAAGAACCAGGGAGCCAGTGGTATAAATCCCAGTCCAAATCCAAAGGCCAGAGAATGGGAGGGCTGATATCCGAGGGCAGGAGAAGACAGATGTCCGATCTCAAGCAGAGAGCAAATCCCTGCTTCCTCCACCTTTTTGTTCTATTTAGGACCTCAGTGGATTGGAAGAGGCCCACTTGACTGGTGTGGGCCATCTTTGCTCAGCCCACCAATTCAAATGCTATTCTTTTCTGGAAACAGCCTCACAAAAACACCCAGAAATAATGTTTTACTAGCTATGTGGGCATCCCTGAGGATAAAATCAACCATCACAGCACCCTTATAGGAAGCAGCCAGAGCTGCTTAGTTTTCCTTCAGCCACGTGAAGACACAGTGAGAAGTCTGCCATCTGCAGCCCACAAGAGGGCATCCTGATCTTGGACTCCCAGCCTCCAAAACTGTGAGAAATAAACTTCAGTTATTGATAAGCCATGGTATCTTGTTGTAGAAGGCCAAACTGACAAAGTCACCTGGCCACAAACACCAAGGGCATTGTGACCTGAACTGCACATCACATACTGGGTGCAAACTACCAAACCATGACATTGGGTGTGCACAGCAGCATCCGTCATCCACGGAAAAGATGTGTATGGGATTAGATTCAAGTGGGGATGGAAGGTACAGGCGTACACCTCAGCAGATGGCTCAGATGCCCACGGTACCTGCTCCTGATGCATCTCCCTTCACCTACACCTATGGGCTCATGGATATTCCCTGTGATCTGTTTACAGAGAAGGGGAACAACAGACCAGGTGTATGGACGGATCTGTATGATGGGCTGGCACCAGGCAATAGGTAGATGCTGGGTTAGCATTGCACCCATGTGGCCTTGAAAGAGTGATGTAGGGAAGTCCTTCAGGTGGTGAAACTTCAGGGGTCCACCTTGTGGGAGAGAGGGATGTCCTTAGGTCCACTTATGCATGGATCCACATGAGCCACCTGATCAAGGACTTGGAAAGAATAAAAGTATAAAGAGAAAAAAAGAAAAGAATAAAAGTATAAAATGAAGACAGGGAGGATATGTGGAGGTCCTCTGGGGGTGGGCACAGAGTGTGAAGATGTTCATGACCCATGCTGATGCCCACCAGAACAAAGGCACTGAGGAATGGCCATGTGGGCAGGTGTGGAAGCTCCACGCGGTTACAACAAATAGACTAGCTCTCCGCAAGGCCGACCTGGCTGTTGACAGTACTCAGTGCCCAAACCAACAGAGGCAGAGGCCAATGCTGTTCTACAGCAGGACTACCCAAGACATGCCCCGTCATGGAGAGGACTGAGCTTTATCCTCACAGGGGGATAGACACATACCGTGGGTTCCCATTTGCCTTCCTTGTACACCCAATGGTTCCTTCAACACTGCCGTTTGGAAACTTAGAAAATGTCTTTTCTAGTGCTGTGGTATCCCATGAGGTAGTGAGGTCATTAACTCACAGCCACGGAGCTCACTGATCTTCCCAGTGCCCCATTTACACAGAGACAGTTGGCTTATCAGAGTGATAGAGTGGCCCATGAAGGCTTATGAGGGCACCGGGCGAGAGACGGTACCCTGGCATCCATCAGGAATGTACATCTCAGACCAGCGGTCAGTCTATTGTGCCCCATCCCCCACAGCCAGAAGGCAGGAGTCCATGAGACAAGAGTAGAATAAGAGAGAGCCGCTCCCACTACTGCATACTCCCACCGACCACCCACTTAAAGAATTCTTGCTGCTAGTCTGTAGCCTTGGGATTGGTGTGGGTGAGGAACCCATCGCAGCTCTAATCAACTGGAAGCCATGTCCACAGCCCAGCCGTTTTGTGCTTCCCCACGAGGCAAAGAGGAGGGGCATTCTGCTGATCACCAGATGGAACGTGACTGCCAGAGGGAGGTTGGGTCGCTGGGTCAGGGAGGACTGTGTTTGGCAGCCAGGTGACATGTGAGGGGTACATCTTCCTATTTCCATGGCCAGTGGCCCTGCTCCGTGGAAAACTGCAGACACTCAATAAAGTTCATCAAACACCCAAACCTCCTAAGAATGAAGACTTATGCCCCACGACAATTGCTTAAACTAGGTGTTGGCAGGTAGTAAGCCGATACGGAATGGGTGGGGGAAGAAGGAGCATCCTTCCGCACGCAGGACCTTTGCAGCTTTGTTTTTACATTATTTCCTGGCCCCCGTCTGCCTCTCACCGTGGCATATGAAGAACTGGCTATCGCCGTGGGCATACAACTCATTGTCACCAGCACACCATGTTGCTGTGATTACATAATGGGTGGGAATGGTGTGTCCTCTGTACTGAGGACTCTGGTTTTCATCTGGACAAGGAGAAGGCATGGATGTGAGGAGGAAGAGCATGGACCGGGCCGGACACTTGGTTTCCTTCTCCCCCTGCTCTGTGCTGTGGATGCAGATCTATGGGGCTGCATCGCAGGAATGCCTGTCCTCCAGCTGGGTTCAGTCAAGAGGAGCCCCAACGGGAGACCAGAGGAAGGACACTGAGTAAAGCCGGGGTGCTCATTCCCCAGCTCTCTCCCTACGGTGTGGGCTGGGTGGCTTTTTCAGCCTAAGATCAGAGCGTGTAGCAGGCAGCCCTCTGAAAACCTCCCCCACATACCCTTCCCCCTACAGATTCCAATAATGGTAGACTTCTCCCCCTTCTCGGGCCTAGGAAGGCTAGAGAGACCCAAGGAGATCAGCCTCAGGAAACTGCACAAACCTTCTATGTCAAGTTTCTCAGGTAGGATGAATCCCCCTTTGTGCTGGGGCCCTGCCTGCTAAGAGGGTAACACCACCTCCCCCAGGTCATGGTGGTGCACACCTACCTTTGACCCGAGCATCCTGAAGGCTCTGCTACCCTCCACGCTGGAATGGGGACATGCACCAGAACAGTGAAGGAAGGTCCTGAGATGGTGAATCTCTCACCGGGCTCCTCCCCTCCCCAGCCAGATCTCTGCGTGTCCTGCCCACCCCCTCCAAACACACACACAGAGAAATCCCATCATTCAGGGAAAGGACGATGTCTTTATTATCAGACACATGTGGCCACTCTTGACCTCTCCCAGAGGTCAAGTTCAGCTTTCCCCAGCTGCTTCTATATGTTGTTATCAGGCCATGAGGTATGTGGGTGTGCTGAGGGATGATGATTCACGGAGAGGACAAGGAAATAATTCAGTGTCCAAGGCTGTTTGGTTATGAGGTCAGAAGGAAGGTTGGTTTAGGGGGTCAGCAAGGAGTTAAGAATCATAGGGGAATGGGGTCAGCAGAGAGGCATCCCACACCAGAGGGCTAGGGATAGTCCAAGCCCCACCACCCAAGCCAGTAAGGGCACGGGGGCTGCTCCAGCTTGGAGAATAACGTCCAGCTTTTCCTCAGGGTTCTCAGTCACAGAGAAGACCCCAATTTTCCGGACATGGTTCAACAAGGAGCTGGAAGCTTGGGTCACGCAGCCCTGAATGTTCAAATCAGACCGTATCCCACCTACAGAGTGAGTCAGAGAGGTTTCAAAAGACAGCACACTTAAAGTCCTAAGACCCAGGAATCCCAGATCCCCCCAGCCCCCTCAGACCGGGAGACCGCGCTTAGTCTTCTCCTCCCTCAGACCTAGAAATCTGAGTTTCCAGGCCCCCCACCCTCAAACCCTTGGGTCAGGGCCTCAAGTACCCTCCCACCTCAGAACCACTGAATCCAGGCCCCCAACCCTGCATTCTTGGGACCCGGCCATCAGCACTTACCCTCCTGGATCTGAATGTAACCACTGTAACAATGAGTGGTGCCACGGGGGCACATAACATTTTGGGGGTTTTCTGGGCAGGATCCAAAGATGTTCACACAGACGGGACACTGCAAATTTCCCGGGGCAGGGGCAGCTGAAAAGTAGAGAGAAGGTTGGGGTGCACAGCTCGGCTCCTAGCTGGAGCCACCCTCCTCGATCCCCGGAGTCTCTGTGTCTCCCCATCTCAGGGTGTCCCCGGTCCCACCCAACCTGCTGGGCTTCCATACCTGGACGAGGGAGAGAGTTCAACAGGACGCTGGTATTGCTGGCCCTGTTGCACCTGTTGAAGGGGCAGAAACGGGCATAGGAGGCCACCAGCACTCCAGGGGGTCCCGAGTGTACGGTGATCGTAGAGGTATCCTGCCTCTTGCCCTTGCTGCAGCCTTTGCTTCCTACTATGATTGATTTGTGTCCTGGGGGGAAGGGGCGAGAGAGCAAAAGCTGGGCTGGGGGAGTGGGGCTCTGATGACCAAAGGCAGGAGGCAGAGCCAGGGGGGCTCCCTGACGCTCAGCAGGCAGGCAGAGGGTGAGTGCAGGTGCCTGAGTTCTAGAGCCCGGGGCACACCGAGGGTAGGGGGAAGGCGGGGGCCAGGGCCAGTTCTGCCGTCCTTCAGGTCTTCCTCAAACGCCGCCTGCTCAGGACAGCCTCCCCGGAGCGCCCGCTTTCACACGGGAACCTTCACGTAACTCCCTACCTCCTTTCCCCACGGGGTTGCTCTTATCCTCACATCCGTATCTTTACTCTGTTTTGTGTTTGTGGTTTGTTTTTTCGTCCCCACTGGCGTGTAAAGCCTGAGGAAGGAGGATGGAGGGGTCCACAGCGCCCCACAACAGCTACCTGGCACACGGCGGGGGCTCGAGAAATCTCCAACGAACTCAGTGAGCTTACTCTGTGCTGGCTCTGTTCTTGCCCAGCCCCCCCACCCCGCACGGACCGTGACAACCCCCCAGCAAGGGAGGTGGTATCACTGCTGTCATTTCTCCCTGCTTCCAGAAGGGCGAACTAAGGCCCAGAAGAAGGAAGGCCTGAGCTTAGAACTTGAGGCATGAGGGGAACCCGGCAGGAAATTCAGGGGACAGGACCCAGGGTGGGGACGCTCGGGACCCTGAGTGCAGCCCACGTACCTACATCGACGAGCAGAAGTGTCTCCTGACACACCTCCCCAACGTTACAAAGCTCGTAGTGATCTGTGGTCCACCTGAGGGGCGTCCGAGACAGGTTTTGATTGCTGTACAACATGACCCCCCGTTGACAGGTCAGACTAACTGGGGAGAAGGAGTTGCTGTGTAAGGGTCTGTGTAAGCCAGGGAATCAGCCATGGCCGTCCCTCCGGGTCCCGTGCTTGGGAAGGTGGCCACATTCTTGGGTCATTCTCCAGGTGACCCGGCCACAGAGTCTCTCAATATCAGATTTAGAAGGGACCTTGGAAGTCGGGGTCCCATTCACATTCTTTAACCTTTTTTTTTTTTTTTTAAGATTTTATTTATTTGACAGAGAGAAACACACAAGCAGGGGAAGTGGGAGAGGGAGAAGCAGGCTTCCCGCCGAGCAAGGAGCCCGATGCAGGGCTCGATCCCAGGACACTGGGATCATGACCTGAGCCAAAGGCAGACGCTTAACGACTGAGCCACCCAGGCGCCCCATCTTTACCCTGTTTTTGCCTGAACACCTGCGGGAGCCTTTCTCAAGGGTCCTTGAGGAAGGCCCCTCCTCCCTTTGGGTGTGACAGGCACCATGGCTCTTCCTTGGCCTACGTCAAACTCTACTTGCCCTCTCTGGTGCTCGGGGCCCTCATCTGGATGAGGAGGGTAGCCTGCCACTATATATATAAAGATTTATTTATTTATTTGAGAGAGAGAAAGGGGGGAGGGGCAGAGGGAGAGGGAGAGAAAGAAACCCAAGCAGACCCACAGCTGAGCGTGGAGCCCGACGTGGGGCTGGATCCCACAACCCTGAGATCACGACCCAAGCCGAAGCCAAGAGCTGGACGTTCAACCCACTGCACCCCCCGGGCGCCCGCACCATATATTTCTTTCCAGACCGAAATGCTCAGAAGCCTAGTGTGCACTGAGCGTCTACCACGTGCCAGGCTGTGGCAGTTGCTGTGCATGGACCAGCCCACGAGTCTCACAGGGAGCTCCCCTCGCCCGGATTACCTCATTTCCTCACGGCAACCTCCAGTGTAGGTGGCTTAATCATCATCACCCCAACATCAAGTTGGGAAACAGAGGCAGAGCACTTGTGCAGGAGGCGCAGAAGCTTGCCGCATGTCCCAACCCAGGTGACTGGCAGAGCTGAGCTCAGAACGCAGGTGCTCCGGCTCCTTGGGGCGGGTGCCGACCATCCTCGGCCACCTCCAGCCCTCCGAGCCCTCGGGAAAACCACGAGTCTAAACCTTCTCTTTAGACCTCACATGGCCAGCAGGGATGGGTCCCTCGATGCAGAAGCACCCGGGCTGGGGAGGAGGCATCCGCAAACGTGGCACCTTCACCACGGCCCCTCCCCTCGAGGGAGGCCTGCTCATCTCCCAGCTACGCAGATGACAAAACCGCCCTCTGCTGCCTGCTCCGAGCTTCATCCCACTCCCCCTCCCAGCCCCCAGCCCCCCCGTTTCCCCATCTTGCTCAACGGCACCTCCTTTCTTGCAGCTGCACCAGGAAAATATTGCTGCCACTTTGGACAATTGCCTTTCTCTTAGGTTGCACCCATCAGGAAATCCTGTGGCTTCAGCCGCAAAATACCGCCAGGACCTTGGGGGCTTCTCACCAGCTCCACTGTTTCCCCCAGAGACCACTGGCCCTCACCTGCTTCGCCCTGATTTCCCGGCCCCACCCCCAGCAGCCATGGGGGAATCCTCATAAAGGGGTAAGTCCATTCATGTCCCTCCTCTGCTCGGAAGACGCCAAAATGTCCCCATCCCTCTCAGCATAAAATTCCTAGTCCTTAAACTCTGCCGCCAAAGGCCCAGGGATCTGGTCTTAACCATTCAGATCGCTCGCGTCTCCTCCCTGTGTCCCCCACCCCTGCGGGGCTTCTTGCGAGCTGACACTCACCACTGGGGCTGCAGTCCTCACTCATTTGGATGGGCCCGATTTTCTGAATCCCGTTGAGCAGGTTGCAGCCTGCTTGGGACGTGCATCCTTGGACTCTCAGAACGCTGAAGCTATCCCCTGTGGACCAGGGCAGGGAGGGAGATGCTGCTAGGACCACCCCGCCCCCGGGGGAGCCGCCCTCCTCAGGTCCCAGCTTCTGTCCCTCACCAGAGAACCCGATCTTGGTCCTCAGACTCCTCCTCCTGCTGCTTTAGTGCTCCACATCCCATGGACCACAGGGGACCCCCTGTCCTGGCTCACCTTCCCTGAGCCTGATTGCCCCACGGTAGCAGTGCGTGCTCCCGGCTGGGCAGGTCAGTTCTGTGGCAGACTCGCAGTGTTCTGTAGACAAGCAGACTGGACACCTCAGGGAGCCCGGGCCTGGGGAGGTGAGGAAAGGGCTCTGGATCTGATGGGGGCCTGCTCTCCACCGCCCCGCCCCCCGCCACTTTGCTGGTCCCAAGAAGCAACCTCCCTAGTCTCCCACAAACGCGCCCTCCTTGGCTCCTCTCTTGCAGGCACGCCAGGGAATCAGGGACAGGTGGCAAGGGAGAGAGCAAGGGCCAAGGGGTGGGGCAAGAACCCCGGAGGGGTCACCTGGGCTGAGTACAGGAGGGGGCGCGGCGGGGGGAGGATTCACCCACAGGTTCCACAAAACAGTCCGAGAACACTAGAGCCCCGGGTTCACAAACTATTCCAAAGAGTAGAGAAACACAAAACATTGCCCCAAACCTGATCTGGGGATACCAGACAAGAAGGGTGTGGTCCATGACACTTTAATAGTGTTGTGTGGTCACACAGAACCACATTGCTGGTGAGCACAGCACAACACACAGAGCTGTGCAATCACTTTTGTATTCCTGACTAATGTCACACTGTGTGTCAACTAGGCTCAAGTTTAAAAAAAAATTTTTTTTTTAAGTTCCAGGCTAATTTCACTTTGGAAGAGGAACTGCCAAAACCCTAAATAAAACATGAGTGAATCAAATTCTAACTCGAAGAAGAAAAAGAAGGAGGAGGAGGAAGGAGCCTGCACTAGGTTAAGGCCAAGCCCGAGTCTAAGTGAGGTGGCTGAACACCAGGAAATCCCTGTGGTTTGCGGCTCCAGGACCAATAGAAGAAGGGGTGCTGAGGGAGGGAGCCCCAGAGAGAGCAGACAGGGAGTCGGGAGGGAGGAGGGATCCAAATGGTCGCTCCCTCTGTGCTCACTTCCACTCCTCAGCCCTGCTGCTCCCCTGCGCCCACCAGCCCCTTCCCTCCCCCCTCCCCCCTCACACCTGCAGTGGAGGGTAGGTTCCAGAGCGGGAGGCTGGTGGACAGGCTGTTGCAGTTGTCCTTCTCCCGGCACACATGGGTGTAAGAGAGGACAGTGAGGCCAGGGCCTGCACTATGCTCCCTGATGAGGACATCCTGATCCGCTACTGAGGTGCAGCCCTTGTTGATCACCACGCTCGCTTGGGGTCCTGCACCAAAAGAGAGTCAGGCCCTGGACTCCTGGGTCTGAGGGAGGAGGGGCTGGGGATCAGGCCTCTTGGGTCAGAGGGAGGAGGGGGCTGGAGGCCTGACCCCTGGGTCTGAGGGAGGAGGGGCTGGGGGCAGGACTCCTGAGTCTGAGGGAGGAGGGGCTGGGGGCCTGGATTCCTGGGTCTGAGGGAGGAGGGGGCTGGAGGCCTGGACTCCTGGGTCTGAGGCAGGAGGGGCTTCCAAGTCCCTACACAGAGTACAGTAGGACTGGGCAGGGAAGAATGCTTCTCCCGGGAGAGGGTGGGAGTCAGGCTTGGGGCCCACAGGGCCTTCCTCACCGTTCTCAATGAGGATCAGCGTATCTTGGCAACCCCAACCATCCTCACATAACTCCTGGCCAGTTGTCCACTCAAGGGGCAGTTCCGATACATTCCTCAGAGACTTATGTGTCCCCCGCTGACAGATCAGGGCCTGCACTCCTGAGATGGGAAGAGAAATCCATCTGAGCCCATCCTCCAGGAAAATGCCCTCCCAGGTCAGGGTCCTCACTCACGGGGCAGCATGAGGGTGGCACCCAGGAGAGCCAGCTGCAGGGCGGGGCTCATGGTCAGGGTGGATGGAACTCTCCCTCCTGTTCTTTCTTCTGGGTACCCCACCCTTTTATATCTTGCCAGGAAAGGGCGGGAGGGAGAGCCCTGATTGAGGAGGTCTGAGTCCACCCTCTGAGTCTCACTGGATAAGAAATCCGGGTCTCCCCTCCTTCGCAGGACCCAGGAGTCCAGGCTCCCTGACCCCCCAACACTTAGAACATCCCGGCCCCCAGGCCCCACTGGTCCAGCTCCCCAGCCCCCTTTCCTCCTGCGCCCCACCTGGCAGGTGCCCACCCCCACACTGTTTCAGGGTAGTTTGGGAAGGAGGTTTCCTCAGGGCAGCCTGGCCCCAGGTGAGGATGTTGGGGATATGGCCCAACTGCCTGTGAGGACACTGTGCAGTGGGGGCTGGTTACTCCCTACTCGAACCTCTGCCCACCAGGGGTTCTTGCTTCTCACTCCTTTCTCTTTCTTTCTTACATTGCTTGCCTTTTTATTCCCATTTTCCCCGATGTTCCCTCCTGCTTTCTATTCCTCTGTTCTCCCCACTCCTAAAGCAAGAGGAGCTGGGGTTCCTTCCATCTGGGGAGGGGAGAGGGGACGGGGGTGGTCGTGGAAAGTGAGTTTCTGTCAAAGACAGGATATCCCTTGACAAAGCCGAGTTTCTTCCCTGGGATGTGCCAACAACCAGCTCTGTAGAGAAACAGCATCAGTGCAATGTGCCTTGTAACAGGGGCCTATTTCTGTGTATAAAACTCAGACTTTGAGCTACCGATCATTTAACAATCAGCTCGCAACATTCTGAAATGTTTAGCCATCGGCTTTTGCAAGCCTGTACAAACCAGCGCCAGCACGCTGGGGAGGAGAGGGCCAGGGAAGAGTAGGAGCCTTGGCAGTGACCGCAGAGCCGACAAGTGGGTGTATGAGGAAGAGGAAGGTGGGGTGGGGTGATGACAGCAGCAGAGGGGGGAGAGAGGTGAACGTGTACCTTATAACTCTAAGTCTCTTCTTGACATCTTTATACATTCTGTTTTATGTTTGCAAGTGTAACGTTGCCACGCGGGCAGAGACACGATTCCCACCGCATCTACACCACTCGTGGGACACACAGTGAGTACTCAATATGTATTGATTGACTGAATAAACGAATGAAAGGTGGGGGAAGGTGGGAACAGAGTATTTGCGTAGGTCGTACACCATGGGAACACTACTCCCTCCCCAACGAGTCCCCTTGTTGCCGTGGAAACGGTGCCCTCTGGAGATGTGTGCGACGTGAAGCAGTGTTTCTGGAAGGAGAGGAGAAGGAAGGATAGGCAAAGGCACACAGAGGGTCATAGGTGGTCAGTGAAACGTCTTGCTTTTAGTCCACAAATATTCACTGAGGCTGGGCTCTGTGCCAGGCACCATCCCCGTTGCTGGGGGACTCGGGAAGACCAACAAGAATGAGGCCCAGCTTTTGTTGAGCTCACACCCGAGTGAGAGAGAGAGAGACACTGAGCAAACACGTGAGCGTGCGCGTGCGCACACACACACACACACGCATACACACACAGGGTGCTGAGTGCTGGGCAGGGTGAAGACCAGGTGATGTGAAAGAAAGTGAGTGAACTGGATCAGGGCAGGCCTCCCGGAGGAGGTGAACTATGAGCTGAGAACAGAATGCAAAGAAAGAGTTTGTCATGGAGGGCATGTGGGAAAGGCATTCCAGCCAGAAGGAAGAGCAGGTGCAAAGGCCCTGAGGTGGGGCCACTCTTGGCTTATGTGAGGATTAGAAAGAAAGCAGGTGGTTCGGCTGCAGAGAAGGAAGGGGGAATCGATGGGTGCTGAGGGTAGAGAGGCTGGCAAGGGCTTGGCAATGCAGGCCTGAGTCAGGATATTAAGGCAACCTTCCTGGGAGTCCCACATATTTCAAGGGGCAAATGCAAGGCTGGGCGTGGAACTATTTAGCAAAAAGGCTTACAGTTGTAGGTGTGTGAAACTCTGCTACCAGGCCGGATCTTGTTGCTCCCTGATTGTGAGGCCTTGGGTCATTCATTTCCCCTCTCCCAACTGCCTCATCCTCTTCTGTAAAGTAAGGCTGATGATTATCGGCACCTCATGGGTTGCTCATGGACCCAGAAGCTCAAGAATGAGCAAAGAGGGGGTGCCTGGGTGGCTCAGTCATTAAGCGTCTGCCTTGGGCTCAGGTCATGTCCCAGAGTCCTGGGATCGAGCCCCGCATCGGGCTCCCTGCTCAGCGGGGAGTCTGCTTCTCCCTGTCCCACTTCCCCTGCTTGTGTTCCCTCTCTCTCTGTGTCTCTGTCAAATAAATAAAATCTTTAAAAAAAAAAAAAGAATGAGCGGGGAGGCTGGGTTCATTTGAGAAAGACCCTGCAATGCAACCACGGGTGTAGACAGTGACTCTTCCCCTATACCAGAAAAACTGGGGGCCATTGATCCGGGGGAGTTGGGCACTGGCCAAAGGCATAAATGCTCAGGCCTTGCAGGGATTCTTTGGATGATGGCTCTGGACAGACATGAATCGCTGCCATGAAGGAGGTCAGGGCTCCTGCACCATCCTATAATATAGTTCAGAGGGACCCGGATCATCTGAGTTTCTACAGAACATCACACTGCTCCACTTCATTGACAGATTTATGTTATTTACTCAGACACGTGAACAAGAGGTAGCAAGCACCCTTGATGATTCAGGAGGAAGACATGTGTGTGCCAGAGGGTGGGCAATAAGCGCCCCCCGCCATCGTGTTGGTGTAAATCCTAGGGGCCCAGAGGTCCAGGGCATGTCCCCCAACAGTAGCCCCCCTGTATCAGCAGAAGAGACTTTCCAAAGCCCTCAGTGGACGTCTGAAACTGTGGGAATACCAAGCTCCATATGTACTATGTGCCTTTCCTGTCCATACATACGTATGATAAAATTCGATTTATAAATTAGAGGCAGTAAAAGATTAATCACAATGACTAATAATAAAATAGACCGATTATAAGATACTATAATACAAGTTGTGTGCATGTGGTCTCTCTCTCAAAGTATCTTATTGTGATGGACTCACCCTTCTTTGTGTGATGACAGGAGATGATAAAATGCCCACCTGATGGGGTGAAGGGAGGGGAATGACGCAGACCCGGTGACCAGTGTTCAGCGAGTCCTGGTCTTCTGACCATATGTCCGAAGGAGGATCATCTGCTTCCAGACCACGGCTTACTGCAGGGGTGGGGGAGGGGGTGCCGCTGTACTTCTTCTGAGACAATTTGCTACACCTTTAGAAAAAAGATCCCTTAAGATTTGGGGTGGGGAGGGGCGCCTGGGTGGCTCAGTTGGTTAAGCGACTGCCTTCGGCTCAGGTCATGATCCTGGAGTCCCGGGATCGAGTTCCGCATCGGGCTCCCTGCTCAGCAGGGAGTCTGCTTCTCCCTCTGACCCTCCCCCATCTCATGCTTTCTATCTCATTTTCTCTCTCTCAAATAAATAAATAAAATCTTTAAA
>NW_027753463.1:0-302 GCF_054177405.1 Leptonychotes weddellii | reverse complement strand
CATCGGGCTCCCTGCTCGGCGGGGAGCCTGCTTCTTCCTCTGACCCTCTTCCCTCTCGTGCTCTCTGTCTCTCATTCTCTCTCAGATAAATAAACAAAAATCTAAAAAAAAAAAAAAAAAAAAAGCACAAAAACAAACTGTATAGTTATTATGCATTTCTGGGACAGATCCGTATGTAGTATGTTTTTCCTCCCTTATTCTAAAGCTACACTAATGTAATTAAACATCATTAAGCCATTAATGTTTTCCTTTTGTGTTCTATAATATTTTTTAATATATATATTTTTAAAGATTTTATTTGT
>NW_027753462.1:0-302 GCF_054177405.1 Leptonychotes weddellii | reverse complement strand
TTTTCTCCCTCAATTACCCACAATATATAACAAATATATTTTTGTTATTTTTTTCAAAGAGTTTTATCTTTTCTTCCTTAAGACAGTCACATGCAAAAGAATTAAACTGGACCACTTTCTTTCACCATACACAAAAATAAATTCAAAATGGACTAAAGACATGAATGTGAGACCTAAAAATTATAAAAATCCTTGAAGAGAACACAGGCAGTAACTCCTCTGACATCAGCCATAGCAACATTTCTCTAGATAGGTCTCCTGGGACAAGGGAAACAAAAGCAAAAATAAACTATTGGGACTAC
>NW_027753461.1:0-302 GCF_054177405.1 Leptonychotes weddellii | reverse complement strand
TTTAAAACGTGCTAGTAAAATTTTCTTTTCCCATTTTTCTTTCATGCCATTTATTCAATTTGCCTTTTTTCCTTTTTTTTTTTTTTTTATAGCCAGTTTAAAGCTTAATGATGTGTCTTAAATGAGAGTTCCTTGGAAGCAGAACATGTGATGGGGATTTAATGAATGTGATTTATTTGGAAAGTGACCTCTGGCCCACAGGAGTGAGAGAAGCAGGAAAAGGCAAAGGAAAAAGGCTGAGCAAGGATGGGGTCTCCACTGGAACATTTGCTGTGATGGAGGGTGACTCAGGCACACAAATT
>NW_027753460.1:0-302 GCF_054177405.1 Leptonychotes weddellii | reverse complement strand
TTCTACTATCTTTTTTTTTTTTTTTTGACATATAATGTATTATTTGTTTCAGAGGTACAGGTCTGTGTGAACTACAATTTTAAAGTTACTGCACACACTGTGTATGCCATGTTTGGAATTAAAACAACCCTCCAATTTCTAATACCACCTTCTATAATATGACCATTTTCTGATACTCCTTTTGTCTTCATTTGCCTAACTCTAACTCTTCTCTTTGTGATACGGTCATCTCTGGATCGAAGTTTACACTATTGACCGTATTTGGATCTTTGATTCCTAACTTGACATTCCTTCACTACCAT
>NW_027753459.1:0-302 GCF_054177405.1 Leptonychotes weddellii | reverse complement strand
GGAAGTGAGCCACCAGCCTGGCTGACACAAGTCTGCTCATCTTCCCCTGGAGAGAAGCCACAGCTTGGGCCTCCTCACCTCGGCCATCCCTCAAGACCTGGGTTCTCCTCAGCTTCATGAGTCCTGGGCTGGAGTGGGAAGGGGGCGCACCAGGCCAGGGACTGGCCAAACTGTGGCCAGCCGGCCTCCTATGTCCTCCAGTCATGGGCAGAAGTCCCCATGACCCCACGCCACCCACCTACTGTTGACCAACTCTGCCTCCCAGGTGTCCTGCCACCACCCCTCAAACCACAGTCCCAGAG
>NW_027753458.1:0-302 GCF_054177405.1 Leptonychotes weddellii | reverse complement strand
CCAACAGTACATTAAAAGGATCATCCACCATGACCAAGTGCGATTTATCCCTGGGATGTAAGGGTGGTTCAACATTCGCAAATCAATCAGTGTAATAGAACAGATTAGTAAGAGGAGAGAGAAGAACCATATGGTCCTCTCAGTTAATGCAGAAAAAGCACTTGACAAAATACAGCATCTTTCCTGATTAAAACTCTTCGGATTATAAGGATAGAAGGAACATTCCTCAATCTCATAATCCATCTATGAAAAACCCACAGCGAATATCACCCTAAATGAGGAAAAGTTGACAGCCTTTCCCT
>NW_027753457.1:0-302 GCF_054177405.1 Leptonychotes weddellii | reverse complement strand
TGATCAGGTAAGTAAGAGAACTTTTTTTCTTAAAAATCAACAGAAAACAATTCTATAAAGCAATGTGTAATAATTCTGGAATTCTTATGTCTCTATTTCTTCTATAAACTGCTTCTTTTGCTCTAAATTGCACTTTCCAACACTTGCAGAAGGAAGAGAGGCCAGGAAATCTATATCTGAATAATTTTGCTATTGATTGCTCTATAATTCTGGGAGAATTATGGCTCCTTAATAATTACACTGCAAGTTTCACATTAGGTTGAGTGACTGTAGATGACCTTGGACTTCAACATAGTTGCTTA
>NW_027753456.1:0-302 GCF_054177405.1 Leptonychotes weddellii | reverse complement strand
GGATTAGCAAGCTATGTCAGCGAGTTTTATATTCACCTTTTTATTTTCGCATACTGCCTAGATGTTTTGCCAAAGTCATTTCCCTACTATACACAAGGACTATTTTTTTTTTGCCATGTACCATGTCATGTGCCACTCAAGGGACACAATTTAATGCACTGCTCTGCTTCCCCATCTTCACTATCTCTGTGATGTGTGCAGGGCTCTGTTGCTCCATCTCACAGCGGGGTGCTCGGGAACATCCCACCTCAGAAAGGCAGTAGCCACCAGGAACTTAAAATGAAGAAGACTACCATTTGATT
>NW_027753455.1:0-302 GCF_054177405.1 Leptonychotes weddellii | reverse complement strand
TTTTTTTTTTTAAAGATTTTATTTATTTATTTGAGACAGAGAGAATGAGAGACAGAGAGCATGAGAGGGAGGAGGGTCAGAGGGAGAAGCAGACTCCCCGCCGAGCAGGGAGCCCGATGCGGGACTCGATCCAGGGACTCCAGGATCATGACCTGAGCCGAAGGCAGTCGCTTAACCAACTGAGCCACCCAGGCGCCCCGATATTCAATGAATTTCTAATATTTAACTTAACTTAGCAAAACTCTAAAGTTTCAAGTTACCAAAAAGATTTTATAACAGCGTGAAAATTAGTTAAGAAAAAC
>NW_027753454.1:0-302 GCF_054177405.1 Leptonychotes weddellii | reverse complement strand
TTATTTCTAAAATTTCTATTTACTTCTTTTTTTTTTACATTTGTCTGGTCTTTAAAAAATATAATCACTTGCTTGCTCATTTTGATGATTTCACTTCATTTTAAAAAAAATGTGTAATAATTATTTTGTATTCTTTAACTGTTAATTCCAATATCTGAAGTCCTTGGAGGTTTTAGTCTGTTGTTTGTTATTTCTGCTGACTGTCAATATGGTGGTTTGTTTCCTTATACCTCTTATTGCAAACTCAGATTTGATTGGCCTTACTGTGAAGGATACCTGGAAACCTACATTGAGGGGTATTT
>NW_027753453.1:0-4310 GCF_054177405.1 Leptonychotes weddellii | reverse complement strand
ATTCCATTGTATATATATACCACATCTTCTTTATCCATTCATCTGTTGATAGACATCTTGGCTCTTTCCATAGTTTTATTTTTTATTTTATTTTATTTTTTTAAAGATTTTATTTATTTATTTGACAGAGAGAGACACAGCGAGAGAGGGAACACAAGCAGGGGGAGTGGGAGAGGGAGAAGCAGGCTCCCCGCAGAGCAGGGAGCCCGATGTGGGACTCGATCCCAGGACCCTGGGATCATGACCTGAGCCGAAGGCAGTCGCTTAACCAACTGAGCCACCCAGGTGCCCTCTTTCCATAGTTTTAGACTGCAGGTTTCTAAATACTTTCATAACCCTAGTTTCTTATTCACCAATTTTTAGAATTTATCTATTAATATCCTGTTAAAATGAGTCAAAATTTCATTGTAATGCCACAAAAACCCACTTCCCTGCTCTCATCATTCCAAAAACGTTTACAGAATTGTTTTTTGTTTGTTGGGTAACAGTCAATGTTTACATCTTGTGGCTATAAAAATAATGTTCATTGAGGTGGCAAGGAGAAGGTTATATTTTTTTTCCTGCACAATTTTTTTTTCATTTTTCTGAAATTAATGGTCTCCTGGTTTTTATGTACCTGTATCTTACCGACATACGGCATCTGATCTACCATATGGCAAGCAGTGTTTCTTTCGGAGCGCTCCTTCATATCAGATAAGCTTTGTGTAAACAGTTCCCTTCATTCTCTTTGTTTGGCTCTCTCTTTTGGAGCCTGTGTTCTCCAATCCAGCTCCTAGGACCTGCTACAAACTCCTCAGCCAGAGACTCTTCTTGATGGGAGCACATTTCTTAGACCCTACACTATGCCTTCCTCTTCTTCGGTTTACTCCCTGAATTTGCTGGAGGTCATCCATCAGTTGTTTCCTAGGAAAAGGTGATTTGCAGGGTGTTTTTCAGTCCATGTCTTTATTTTCTCCTTCACACCTGAATAAGACTTTGGCTGTCAATAGACTCCTACGTGGTGTGTACTTCCTCTCAGATTTGTGAAGGTGATTCTCCTGCGTCTCGCACCCAATGTTGCTCTTCAGAAGACCCATGCCAGTCTGACTTTTAATCTCTCTGACTTTCTTTTCCTTTGGAAGAGTTCAGTAGCTCTGAAATTTCATGTTTTGCTTTCAGTGGGATCTTTTTTCACTTTTGCTGCATGTACTCTTTCAATAAGGAAACTCGGGTCTTTACATGTTTGGGAAATTTCATTGAAGTATTCTTTTGACATTTTAGCTTCAACCATTTTCTCTCTTTCTGGAACTCATCATTTTGATGCTAAATGTCTTAAATTGATCCTTTAGGTCTCATCTTTTATTCTATTTTTCTTATCATCTCTTTTCACAAGGTTCTATTCTTGTTTTGTAGCTCTAACATTTTATTTTTATCTCTTATCCAGTTTTTTATAATAGGCACTTAAAAGGCACTCTATAGATATTGGTTAAATGAATGAACCTCTGGGGGTAATATAATTATTTGAATTATTTTGGAGTTTTTGTCCATTCCTGGCACTATCTTTGATCTCCAGATTCCTGTTATTTGTTGATTTCATTTGGTACCTTTCTTCAAGTTGAGTCAGTTAGAATTGGGCTTGGCTGAAAGCAACTGAAAGCCACCTGTGGTGATTTAATTAAATAGGGGTTATTCTCTCACACAGGACAATTTAAGGGCTTACATTTTCTCCATGAGATAATCAAGCATCCAGGCTCCTTCTAACTGCCTGCCCCACCCCACTAGCTGCAAGATGGCTGCTTCATCCCCAGGCATCACATCCACATTCCAGATAGAGGTAGAACAGAGGAAAGATTAAAAGACAAGATGTGGATGTAGTTTAGTACATGTACTTTCAAAGACCTTTCGTAGAAGCCCCATGCAGGGAAATGTGCTATTATATCTCATTTACTAAGCATGTGCCGCATGACCAACTCTAACTGCAGGAAGTCTGGGGAGGGAAGTGTAGGCACATTGCTGCCCAAACAGAACCCTCTTATCAAAGAAGGGAGAATGGGTGGTAGGAACTGGCAGTGTCTAGTGATCATTTGCTGACTTTATATTTAGAAGTAAGACACTAAAATCTGATTGTCCATGTGCAGGATTGTTAACTGGAGAGTTTCACACTAGATCAGTTGGATAACCTGATAATTCTGACAAAGTCTGTCAGTTTTCTAGAGTCCTTGAGAATGGCTTTTTTTTTTCTTTTTAGATTTATTTATTTGTTTGAGAGAGAGAGAGAGCACATGCATGCATGGGGGGAGGGGCAGAGGGAGAGGGAGAGAGAGAATCTCAAGCAGACTCTGTGCTGAACGTGGAGCCAGGCTCGGGGCTCTATCTCACTATGCTGATCGTGACCTGAGCTGAAATCAAGAGTCAGACACTTAACTGACTGAGCCACCTGGGTGCCCAAGAATGGCTTTTATTCACAGAAAATATTATTTAGAGATTTGTTTTCATTTTTGTTAAGAATGAATATTCAATTTATTAAAGTTACAATTTTTGAAATCTCATTCTTAAACTTCTGACTTATGTTTACAAATGTTATTATTCTATTTATAAGCCTTACAAGTCTTGTTGGTTTTTATTTTAAGATTTTATTTATTTATTTGTCAGAGAGAGGGAGAACACAAGCAGGGAGAGTGGCAAGCAGAGGGAGAAGCAGGCTCCCCACTGAGCAAGGATCCTGACATGGGGCTCGATCCCAGCGTCCAAGGATCATGACCTGAGCTGAAGGCAGACGCTTAACCGCCTGAGTCACCCAGGCATCCTGTAAGCTTTACAGGTCTTAAAATCACCTCTAAGGAGTTTTTGAATGATGTTTGGTCCCATTTTAAACATCATTCATTAGATACCTTCAAATATTTTTAAATGCATGTACAAATTAATACATTCAATTTTCTTTTTAAATTATTTTCCTGAATTAACAAACAATGCTTTCCTGAACACATAAATAATTTTTATGTTTAAAATATTAGATTTATAAATATGTTGAATCTAAAGTTATCTTAAATGTTTCAACTTAAAAATCACATATTTAAAACAAATATTTAACACACCTTTCTTTCTCCCTTCCTTCCTCCCTCCCTCACTTCCTTCTTTCTTTCCTTCCTCCCTCCCTCCCTCCCTCCCTCCCTTCCTTCCTTCCTTCCTTCCAACCTTCCTTCTTTAAATTTTATTTAATTCCAATATGGTTAACATACTGTGTTATATTTTCTGGTGTACAATATAGTGATTCAGCAATTCTATACATTACTCAGTGCTCATCATAAGCGTACCTTTTAATCCCCATCACTTATATTACCCTTCCCCCCACCCACCTCCCCTCTAGTAACCATCAGTTTGTTCTCTATAGTCAAGAGTCTGTTTTTGGTTTGTCTCTTTTTTCTCCCTTTTTTCCTTTGTTTGGTTTCTTAAATCCCACATATGAGTAAAATCATATGGTATTTGTCTTTCTCTGATTGACTTATTTGACGTAGCATTATACTCTCCAGATTGATCCATGTGGTTGCAAATGGGAAGAATTCATTCTTTTTTATGGATGAATAATATTCCATTGTATATATATACCACATCTTTTTCATCCAATCATCTATTGATGGACACTTGGGCTGCTTCCATAGTTTGGTTCTTGTAAATAATGCTGCAATAAACTTGGGGGTGCATATATCCTTTTGAATTAATGTTTTCATATTCTTTGGGTAGATACCCAGTAGTGCCATTATTACTGGATCATATAGTAGGTCCATTTTTAGTTTTTTGAGGAGCCTTCATACTGTCCTCCATAGTGGCTGCATTAGTTTGCATTTCCACCAACAGTGCACAAGGGTTCCTTTTTCTCCACAACCTCTCTAACACTGTGGTGTTGATTTTAGCCATTGTGACAGGTGTGAGGTGATATCACATTGTGGTTTTGATTTGCATTTCCCTGATGATCAGTGACGTGGAACATCTTTTCATGCATGTGTTGGCCATCTATATGTCTTTTTTGGAGAAATGTCTTTTCATGTCTTCTGCCCATTTTTTTTTTATTATTATGTTATGTTAATCACCATACATTACATCATTAGTTTTTGATGTAGTGTTCCATGATTCATTGTTTGCATATAACACCCAGTGCTCCATGTAGAACTTGCCCTCTTTAATACCCATCACCAGGTTAATCCATCCCCCCACACCCCTCCCCTCTAGAACCCTCAGTTTGTTTCTCAGAGTCCATCGTCTCTCATGGTTCGTCTCCCCCTCCGATCTGCCCCCCTTCATTCTTCCCCTCCTGTTATCTTCTTCTTCTTCTT
>NW_027753452.1:0-302 GCF_054177405.1 Leptonychotes weddellii | reverse complement strand
GCCAGAACGAGCTGGAGGCAGCGCCACGGGGCCAGCGCGGGTCGGAGGAAGCAGGAGAGCAGCGACTGTGAGCCGGGGGAAAGTTGCGGGGCGTGGGCAACAAATTCTGATTATTTGTTTACTGTCTGTCTCACTAGGGTATAAGTTCCCAGAGGCCAGGCGCTATTCCTCTCTTGTATCCCGTAATACCACTGCAAGATTTCCCCAGGAAGAGAGGGAAGCCTGGGACTAGACCAATGGGAAAATGGGTGTTCGAAGCAAAGAGAGCAGCCCATGAAAGTATCCAGGGATGGGAAGAGTGG
>NW_027753451.1:0-302 GCF_054177405.1 Leptonychotes weddellii | reverse complement strand
TTTATTTTGGTAAGATGTATATAACATAAAATTTGTTGTTTTCAACATTTTTAAGTATCTAGTTCAGGAGCATGAATGACATTTACAGTGTTGTGCAACCCACTACCACTACCTACTTCCTAAATTTTTCATCACCCCAAAGAGAAACTGTACCCGTTAAGTAACAGCTCCCCATTGTTCCTCTTAACAGCCTCTGGCAGGTAACCTCTAATCTACTTTTGGTTTCTATAAATTTGCTTTTTCAAGGTATTTCATATAAATAAAACCATACAATATTTGTTCCTTTGTGTTTGGCTTATATC
>NW_027753450.1:0-302 GCF_054177405.1 Leptonychotes weddellii | reverse complement strand
TTCCTCATATCAGTGAGATCATATGATACATGTCTTTCTCTGATTGACTTATTTCACTCTTATTTTAACAGTAAAACTTGTTATTTGTTAAAACATTTTCATGTATCTTGGTAATGTTCTCTTTTTCTTTTATTTTAAAGAAGTTTTTACAGGTTTATATTTATATTCCTAAAACTTTGTGCTTTTGAGCTTCAATTGAATATGTCAACTGGATCAATTATGATAAATATTTATATCCCATGAATATTGGAAATACCTGAAAGGAGCATTCTTATTTAGTAGACAAATATGTTTTTAAAATG
>NW_027753449.1:0-302 GCF_054177405.1 Leptonychotes weddellii | reverse complement strand
TTCATGGAAAGTGAACATGGGGTTTGGCTGGATTCTCAGGGGCTTGGAAAAGGACTGGTGTCAACTTAAGAAAGGTTGGAAGGGGTATATAGATGGATCTCTTAAAATGGATCCAGAATGTGAGAATATCTCCGAGCTATGTTAATACAGCAAAGCCCTCACTGTGAACGAGGCTCTGAATAATTAGGCAGACAAGACCGCCTCTTCTGTAAATGTTGGTATCTCGTCAAGCTGGTGCTAAATGAGAGTATAAACAAAGTGCCAGGATGACAGGGATGGAGTACACAAACAGAACCACACTT
>NW_027753448.1:0-302 GCF_054177405.1 Leptonychotes weddellii | reverse complement strand
TCCCTGCTCCGCGGGAAGCCTGCTTCTCCCTCCCCCACTCCCTCTGCTTGTGTTCCCTCTCTTGCTGTGTCTCTCTCTGTCAAATAAATAAATAAAATCTTTAAAAAAAAAAAAAAAAGATAGAATGGCTAAAACTCCAACTATCATCTTGGGCCATGAAGTAATCTTTAGAATAGAATCCACACACAAAGGAACAAAAGAAAAGAGCCTGTAATCCTGACAATTCTTGGAAGTGAAAGAGAAAACTTCTATTTCTTATAAACCATTGTGTCTCTACACCTAACTGTACCTAATTCTGATTA
>NW_027753447.1:0-302 GCF_054177405.1 Leptonychotes weddellii | reverse complement strand
GCTATCCTGTAGGCAAGTTCCCCACAGGGTTGGGGTTTTCTTGGACCTCAAGGAAGGGGATGTCTCCTTCTACAACATGACTGATGGCTCCCACATGTTCTCCTTCCCTCTAGCTTCCTCCTCTGGGGCTCTGTTTCCATATTTCATGTTGAGGTCAGGAGATGTGTCCTTGACCATCTGCTCTGTGGTGGGTGGCTCTGCAGAGACCCCAGTGCCCCTTAACAATCTTCCTTCTTCTTTGGAGGAGCCTGTGAGCCTCTCAGGGGTGGGGTTCAACTCAGTCTCTGGTGTTGATGGTGCTC
>NW_027753446.1:0-302 GCF_054177405.1 Leptonychotes weddellii | reverse complement strand
CTGGCTTCCCCCAAATCCATCCCTCAAACTGATGCTAAAGAAAATACAAATCAGAATGTGCACCTGCTATGTTTAAAAATTTGTAATGGTTCATCATTTATAAGATAAATCCCAATCTTCTTTTTCTTTTTATTATGTTATGTTAATCACCATACATTACATCATTAGCTTTTGTTGTAGTGTTCCATGATTCACTGTTTGCATATAACACCCAGTGCTCCATGCAGAACATGCCCTCTCCAGTGCCCATCACCAGGCTAACCCATCCTCCCACCCCTCTCCCCTCTAGAACCCTCAGTTTT
>NW_027753444.1:0-302 GCF_054177405.1 Leptonychotes weddellii | reverse complement strand
GCTCAGGTCATAATCCCGGGGTCCAGGGGCTGAGCTCCGCATCGGGCTCCCTGCTCAGCGGGGAGCCTGCTTCTCCCTCTCCCTCTCTCTCTCTCTGTCAAATAAACAAATAAAATCTTTAAAAAATAAATAAAAATAAACATCTTTTTCTTCTTCTATTTATTCTCTAAAATGTTAGCAGTGAAACTAAATTGCTTCTCTCTGTAAGATAGGAGGTTTGCTCTTTGCAGGGAGAGGTCTGGCAACTCAGACAGCCAGTATATGATTGACTGTCAGTGAGAGGTCAGTCTTTTTTTTTTTTT
>NW_027753443.1:0-302 GCF_054177405.1 Leptonychotes weddellii | reverse complement strand
CACTGGCCTTCCTACTGATCCTCATTCTGGCTGGCCTGGGCAACCTCTTCCTGAGAAGGCAGGGTCTCTCAGGCATCAGGCAAGCTGAGGAACCCCGGGCTCTTCCCCAAGTCACTTCCTTGCCTCACAGCCAGAGGTAATCACCAACCTGAATTGTGTGGTCGTATGGTAGCTAGTCTCCAAATTATGGTCCCCACAACGAACCACAACCCTGGTATTCACACCCTTGTATCACCTTCTTCCCTTGAAATCTGGACATCTATAAATCATTTTTCACCAAGAGAATACAGAATTGAGGTCAT
>NW_027753442.1:0-4310 GCF_054177405.1 Leptonychotes weddellii | reverse complement strand
CGAAGCCAAGGATAGTCCTCTGAAGAAAGTTGCAGATGGGAGTCCTTAAAAGCAAGGCCCTCGGAAACTGGAGGAGCGGGGGGGGGGCGGGGTTTGCATAGAGAGATGGTAAGAGGGACTCGAGAGGATCCCGATGGAGCCTTACCAGTGTTTGTTACACCATCTTCCTGAGAAACAGCTGGGGCTGACTTTGGAGAAAATAATATGGAGCCTGAGGCCTGTAGTCCTGCAGGCAAGGTCTAGTGAACTTGTGAGTGCAGTGTTCATGCAAACATGACCTTATCTATATGTGCAGAGTGCTGAAGGCTTAAAGGTTACAGATCAAAGAGCTCCAGAGCTGGAAGGGACCTCCTGGATCATCTCTTTTCCCATTTTGTAGCAAAGATACTGAAGGACCAAGACAGAGAGATGATTTGCCAAAGGCCAAATAACCATCTAGTAGCAAAGCCAGGATTAAAATTCACATTTTCTGATCTCAGACCAATTTTTGTTTCAACTATACATTATTATGCAAGGTACATTATGTTACAGAAAATGTTGTAATTTGAAGATTTGCAATTCCTGTCCTGAAAATGTGTCCATCTTCATGTAAAATGATGGAGCTTTGGCATCATGGGCTCATGAATCTTATGTTCCTATTCATATCATTATAGTATTTAAAATTATCCTAAATATGAACTGCTGTAACATTCATCTATGTTTACTATTGTTTATTACCCTCATTCTGTAGCACCAGAAATTTGAGCTTTGCACTATCCTCTTGTCTTTGCCAAGTCCCTTTACCTCCCCAGGGCCAGCTATCCTAGAATAAATTCCTGTTTTCCCTTCTAGAAAATTGGGCAGTCCATCTCTGACTGTCTAAGCCATTGCTTTCTTGAGCTCTGAAGGAGATTGTTCTATAGCTCATCAAACTGCTCTCAAATGCAGAGGGTGGCACAAGGATGCCTTCTGTAACCTTATATGAATGGTCGAGAGAAAACAAAAACAAACAAAAACAAAAAACAATGCCTATAAAGCATTTGGTTGATCATGGAAGATCCCACAGAGCAGCTATGGCTTTGGGTATTAACGCCACTGGGCTGCACTGGGAACATAGCTGCCCTGTGCAGGCAGAGCAGTGACAGAGCCCAGAGCACATTGGGCCATGGCCAGGGAGCAAAGCCAGAAGAATAGCAAAAATAATCCTGCTATGTGACCCTGACTGCCTGGTGCAGAGCCACATTCCTCTCAAGGTGAGCCTGGGTTTTCCCTGTTCTAGTTATCACGTGGATAGAGAGGGTGTTCTCTATGATTTCCAGACTATTCTTAGGCTGGGTTCAAAGGGAATATACAAGGACACAAAAAGTAGATTTGGAGAGAGGATACTTATTTGAATTCCATATACGTCACTGGCTCTAGGACATTATCATTTAGAAATGCTATGCCTCAGCTTACCCATTTTACAGGGAAGGCTGCAAGAACATGGAAAAATACTCTGTTATTGTATTATTATGTGTAGAGTAATTATGTATGTACTGTACATTGAACACAACATACATGTCTACTGATGGAGATTGGGAATAATTTGAGGATTGGAAATTAGAAGTCCTAGCTCTCCTTGGAGACAGTGCCAATCTTCTAAATTTCCCTCTGGCTTCTTAGTCCTTTCTTTTATTTCCTCCCTCCTCAAGCCACACTTTTTTTGTACTGAGTGCTGCCTTTATTTTCTTATTTTAGCTATCTTTCCTCCTCTTTTTAATATGTAGAACACATCTACGGTCTTCTCCGTAGTATATCATAGAGAATGAATTTTGTTCCTAATAATCATCTTGAATCATCAACAAAAGTTTAGATCCTCAGTAATTATCTTAGGACAGGTTGTTTTATAATACATCTTAAGATATTTTTCATCGAAAAGATAAAAGTTAGATAAAGTGTTGGGGTTTAAAGTAATAACATTCAGTTATCTAGAAAATCCAATTTTGTAGCACATTTTGATTCTATTCCATGACAGATGAGACAATACTATAATAGAATCATGGGACTAAAAAAAAAATACCATTAGAAGAAAACAGAGATACATATTCAGGAAGTAAAAGTCAAGAGAAGATTGAGAGAGTATATAGAAGGATGCAGTTTCTAGTTCAGAGAAGCAGCCAGTGAGACTTGAGTTTCTATATTTCAGAGATGCTAGGGAAGTGGCCATTCTCTGTAACATTACGGTGAGAATACCTTGGACAGCGAATGTCCATGGAGGGCACTTTATCAGCAAGAGAGCCAACTGGTGGGATTTCAGAGAAATCCTGAAAAAGTTGGGATGCTTTATGATAACCTTCAAAGAATTTGAAAAGGTCCCACTTATCTCGTGTTTTAGTCTGGTCCGATATATAAATTGTACTTTTCATCATTTATGAGTGACCTTTCCTAAACAAATAAGCAAATATAAAACAAATCCTCACATACTTTCCCTTTGATATGGCTCTCAGAACTAATTTGATTCTTGACGTATTGTCTTTGGTAGCTATATGTAGTTAGAGTCTTTCTTACAGTTAATATTAATTGTATCATACAATATTTATAACAGCATAATATGAAAATTCCGATGAACTGTGCTTGTTAAAAATAACTCAGTAAATATTTAGCAGATACTGTTTGCCTATGTCAAGGTCATTTTTCTCTTTCTCTTAATCACAGTTTAGTTTGGGGATCCACTTTTTCTTCATTTGATTTAGAACCTGGCTTTAAAAGTAGATCTCGGTTGGTCTAACACAGTGTTATTCTAACTGTGTGTTGCAAACACACATAGATAATAAAATAAAATTAATGGCTTACATTATCTTTTTTCAAATTATACAGAATAGGAAATATGAAAGTGTTTCATACAGATTAAGGGTAAGAAAAATTTCATAAAATTTTTTTTTACAATTATGCAAACTTACATAACTTGACGTAAAAACATACTTTTTATTGTGAGTCTCAGTCAAAAAGTCTGAAAACCATTGGTGTGAAGTGATCATCATGATGCTGTTTCCCTTGTGATTGGCTTATTTATGGATTTTGGACAATGAGCTTTGAGAGGGAATTCTCTAAGTGTCATCCAGAAAAGATTGTTCTTGGGTTGCAGGAATCTCAAGATAAGAGACAATCCCATTTCTTCCTCATATGTTTTCATGCATGTATGGATATGCTAAGCTGAACCTACTGCAGAATCTTGCAAACATGAGACAAAATGGCCTTCGGAAGAACCCACCTCAGGAACAAAAAGGCTGAAACCTAGAATGGACCTGGCTTCTTAATGACATCACTGAGTTGCTAAGTTACTCTGGTGTTCTCTTACCTTTGAACTTCTTGGTGTGATATAATAGTTTGTGACTAAGCTACTTGGCTTTTGGGTTTCAATTTTTTGAAGCTAAATAAATTCTAAGTGATGTGACTACCATCTTACATTTTGGTGCAAACATTGAGACTATGACTAGTTTATTCAATAAATTATGGAATAAGTGACTGTTACATGTGAGGTCCCACGTGCTGGGCAGCTGTGAAAAAGATAAATAATATATGCCCTCTATGGTTTACATTCCAGTGATATAGACAAGTAATAAATATGAAACAATAAGTGCATTTAGAATATGATTAATCTTCTAATGGAAATAAACAGAATGGCAAGATGCAGTGATTTATTTGGTTAACAAGTTCTTTAAGCAGGGTGCTAACTTTTCTGAGGAGGAGAGGCATTAGAACTGGGACTTGAAAAAGAAGTTAGCCATGGGAAGAGTGAGGGATAGATCATTCCTGAAAGAGGGATAATACAAATTATAGACTGTACTGCTAGGAGAGTGTACTCACATAATTTTTCTATTATAAACATTCAATTCTGGGAAGACTGAAACCATGGTAAACTTTTTATATTGATCCCTTGGTAAGAATTTTTTTTTTTTTTTAAGATTTTATTTATTTGACAGAGAGAGACACAGCGAGAGAGGGAACACAAGCAGGGGGAGTGGGAGAGGGAGAAGCAGGTTTCCCGCTGAGCAGGGAGCCTGATGCGGGGCTCGATCCTAGGACTCTGGGATCATGACCTGAGCCGAAGGCAGACGCTTAACCACTGAGCCACCCAGGTGCCCCCTTTGGTAAGAATTTTTTTTTTTTTTTATTCTTATGTTAATCCCCATACATTACATCATTAGTTCTAGATGAAGTGTTCCATGATTCACTGTTCGTGCACAACACCCAGTGCTCCATGCAGAACGTGCCCTCCTCAATACCCACCACCAGGCCAACCCATCCTCCCACCCCCCTCCCCTCTAGAACCCTCAGTTTGTTTTTCAGAG
>NW_027753441.1:0-302 GCF_054177405.1 Leptonychotes weddellii | reverse complement strand
GTCTTGGCAGCCTTGCTGAAGCTCACTTGGCCATGGATACAAGCGCTTATCTCTGGTCTCTCTGTTCTAGTTCAACACTGTCTATTTGTCCCTAATCAACACCACACTGTTTTGTAATATGGATTGAAACCGGGAAGTGTGAGTCGTCCAGCTTTGTTCTTTTTCAAAATTGTTTTTGGCTATCTGCATTCCCTCGAGATTCCACACACATTTAGGATGAATTTTTCCATTTCTGCAATAAATGGCATTGACATTGACAGTGACTGAATCCAGAGACGCCGAATCCAGTGACAATATGAAGT
>NW_027753440.1:0-302 GCF_054177405.1 Leptonychotes weddellii | reverse complement strand
TTCTGTTATAGTATTGATATTCTGGGTTATGGGAAAATATTACATACAAGAATGAGGCTTACTAGTATTATACAACATTAAAATTTGGCATTAAGATTAAAAATGATTAAAAAACTTTAAAGTTGAAATGTATCTCGGGACCATGGTTCCAAAACCTAACTTTATATATGATTCAATGGAGGTCTTTTTTTTTTTTTTTATTCTTAGGTTAATCCCCATACATTACATCATTAGTTCTAGATGAAGTGTTCCATGATTCATTGTTTGTGCATAACACCCAGTGCTCCATGCAGAACGTGCCC
>NW_027753439.1:0-302 GCF_054177405.1 Leptonychotes weddellii | reverse complement strand
GCTCAGGTCATAATCCCGGGGTCCAGGGGCTGAGCTCCGCATCGGGCTCCCTGCTCAGCGGGGAGCCTGCTTCTCCCTCTCCCTCTCTCTCTCTCTGTCAAATAAACAAATAAAATCTTTAAAAAATAAATAAAAATAAACATCTTTTTCTTCTTCTATTTATTCTCTAAAATGTTAGCAGTGAAACTAAATTGCTTCTTTCTGAAAGATAGGAGGTTTGCTCTTTGCAGGGAGAGGTCTGGCAACTCAGACAGCCAGTATATGATTGACTGTCAGTGAGAGGTCAGTCTTTTTTTTTTTTT
>NW_027753438.1:0-302 GCF_054177405.1 Leptonychotes weddellii | reverse complement strand
TATTTTTTATCTTAAGTTATTTGAATTAACCTGAATTTCATCATGTTGTAAATGAGGATGCAACATTGAATCCATCTAGTTCCCAATGTTGCTTTGCAGATCAGAAAGTGTCAATTTTTATCAACATTATGTAGGCCTGTTCTGCCAACTTTGCATCTAGATGAGATCAAGAGTCAGACGCATGAATGGTAGATACCTATGTCCTTGACAATCCAGATACTTAGACTCTTACAGGAATTTTGTTCAATATTCCAGGTAATTATAGGCAATATATTAAATTGAAGGGAGGAGAAAACACTGGG
>NW_027753437.1:0-302 GCF_054177405.1 Leptonychotes weddellii | reverse complement strand
TGAAAGCGATAGACAGATGTTTAATCCACTAATCCATCTCCCATGGCTTATTATTTACTGAGTTTGGGGAGTGGTGGAGACTTGATTGCCCTTCCACAGATTTTTTTTTTTTTAAGTTCTAGAAGGATTCACTGCCTATTCCCAAATTGCCAGAACATTGGTCACTCTCACCTCAGTGCATCTTTGTGTGTGAGAGAAAAGAGAGAAGCCAGGGTCTGACTCCAGAAACCCAGAGGAAAGGAGTCTAAAATGAATAGAGGTTATTATGGACAACAATGACTCTTTGGAATCTGCATCGTGTT
>NW_027753436.1:0-302 GCF_054177405.1 Leptonychotes weddellii | reverse complement strand
GGCTTCCCCAGGTCTGTGTACCTGCTCCCTTTCCTGGTAGTCCTCCCCGTCCTGGGCTCCCCCAGATCTCTGTACCTGCTCCCTTCCCTGGCAGTACTCCCCATCCTGGGCTCCTCCATGTCTGTGCACCTGCTCCCTTCCCTGGCAGTCCTCCCTGTCCTGGGCTCCCCCAGGTCTGTGCACCTGCTCCCTTCCCTGGTCATCCTCCCCGTCCTGGGCTCCCCCAGGTCTGTGCACCTGCTCCCTTCCCTGGCAGTCCTCCCCGTCCTGGCTCCTCCAGGTCTGTGTACCTCCTCCCTTCC
>NW_027753435.1:0-302 GCF_054177405.1 Leptonychotes weddellii | reverse complement strand
TCAGACTTTCGAATAGGTTATGTGTTCATTCTCTTAGTCTTCAAGGGTAATGCAAAGCTCAATGCCAATTAGTCTGGAAGTTTCTTGGAGGGGTGAACAGGGGCAGGAACTACTCTTGTTTCTCACAAGGCTGAGCTTATTGTGAGACTTTAAATGAAAAACAAAATAGGGGCACCTGGGTACTCAGTCAGTTAAACATGTGGCTGTTGATTTTGGCTCAGGTCACAATCTCAGGGTTGTGAGATTGAGCTCTGCATCAACTCCATCCAACATGGAGTCTGCTTGAGAAACTCTCTCCCTCT
>NW_027753434.1:0-302 GCF_054177405.1 Leptonychotes weddellii | reverse complement strand
CACTGGCCTTCCTACTGATCCTCATTCTGGCTGGCCTGGGCAACCTCTTCCTGAGAAGGCAGGGTCTCTCAGGCATCAGGCAAGCTGAGGAACCCCGGGCTCCTCCCCAAGTCACTTCCTTGCCTCACAGCCAGAGGTAATCACCAACCTGAATTGTGTGGTCGTATGGTAGCTAGTCTCCAAATTATGGTCCCCACAACGAACCACAACCCTGGTATTCACACCCTTGTATCACCTTCTTCCCTTGAAATCTGGACATCTATAAATCATTTTTCACCAAGAGAATACAGAATTGAGGTCAT
>NW_027753433.1:0-302 GCF_054177405.1 Leptonychotes weddellii | reverse complement strand
CCCCCCCCAATAAGGAGAGCTGCCTTCTAACAACTAAGCAGGTCTTGTGTCCAGTTAAGTGAACCAAGATCGAAAGCAACTTTTCCTATCCCCTTCCCAAGATCCTCCAGCCTGAAAGAATTGGAAAACCAGCTCTAGGCAATGGAGCGTGTCTGTTACTCATCTGGGTGGGTGTGCCTGGGTTAGGACTCCTCTACCTGTCTCCGCCTCAGGTTCTGCCTGGGCTCCCTGGAAGCAGAGGATGAAATCAAGTTCTTTTCTTTCCTCCTGCCTCATTTCACCGCTCTGCCTCTTTTCCCCCT
>NW_027753432.1:0-302 GCF_054177405.1 Leptonychotes weddellii | reverse complement strand
GCAAGCAAGCATGAGCAGGAGGGGTAAAGGGAGAGGAAGAGGGAGCGAGAGAATCTCAAGTAGACTCTGTGCTGAGCGCAGAGCCTGAAGCAGGGCTCGATCACATGACCTTGAGATCACAACCTGAGCCAAAACTAGGAGTCAGATGCTCAGCCGACTGTGCCACCCAGGCACCCCTCAAGTAAACTCTTTAAAAAAAATTTAATACAGGGAAACTTGGGTGGCTCAGTCGGTTGAGCGTCTGCCTTCAGTTCAGGTCATGATCCCAGGGTGCTGGAATCGAGTCCCGTGTCGGGCTCCCT
>NW_027753431.1:0-4310 GCF_054177405.1 Leptonychotes weddellii | reverse complement strand
TCGATGTGTATGTATCAGTAGTTCATTCTTTTTTTTATTGCTGAGTAGTATTGCATTGTAGAAATATGTCATGATTTGCTTACCCAGTTATCTGTTAATGGACCCTTGGATTGTTTCCCGTTCTTGGCTCTGACAAAGCTGCTATAGACCTTGGTGTATAAGTGAACAGTGAAGACATGGTAGGAACAATACACCTGTCCCTGTGTGATAAGTGTTATATTGGTGGTGGTGATAAATAATAATAATGACAACTGCCATTAAGTGAGTCCATGTTATGTGTCAGATACTGTGTCATATCTTATATGTCAGATAGGTTTTACATCTATAACTGTAATAGGATAAAATTAGTATTTCAGCCGAGGCACCAAGATAGCAAAATTGTCAGGTCTCCCAGTAAGTGTGAAACGACCTTAGAGAAATCATCAAATTACATGAGCAAGGATTGTTTCCAGGACTCTGGGGTAAAGATTTCTTCCTATAGTGAGGAATTAAAAGCATACTATCTGTGCCTTGAATGGTATGGAGCTTCAACTGGACTTCTTGGAGGCTTGATATGCATTCCCTTGAAGGACCCTGTGTGATGCCTGACCACACTGGGAAGAGCTACAGCCAAATTTTATTGGGCAAAGTGTAAGATTAGGAGGCTGCTGTCTGGAAGTAACCATGTGTACCCTGAACACCATAGAGAATGATGTGAACTGGAATGTTGTGTTGCCCAGAGGGACCCTGCTGGGAGGGTTGGAGGGCTCCAGGAGGGTGAATTGTGGACAACTCTAGAATCTGGTCTGAATGGAGGATTGGCCAGGAGGCTACAGTCAGAGAGACTGAGCAAGAGGCCACCGAGGAGCCCCCCGAAGCCACGTGCATGCTCAAACATCTCCGTGGCTCAGAGAAAAAGCAAGTGAGGACTTTCTTGTTCAGACTTCTCTTCCCCCACACTCTTTGATTTTAGCAGACTAGAAAATTAGCAGCAGTGGATCTGAGGAAGAGATGGGAAGCTGAGAAGAGTAAAAGCAGTAATCCACGAGATCCTCTTCCTGAAGGCTGGCAGGCAGGCTGGCTACCAGCTTTAGCTCTAGAGAAAATAAATTAAAAAAAAAAAAGATTAAAGTGTTGATAACTTAAATTGGGCATATTTAATTACTGAAGTGAGACAAAGCTTAAAGTTATTGTTCAATTTTCTGTTACCAAAATATAAAGGGAATTGCTTTCCCCACTGGATAAATTTTAAGTGAGCAGTGGGAGGCCAAAAAATAAAATTTGATTATATCCTAGGTGTCAGTCTTTTTCAGAGTTTTGGTTACATCTGAATCATTAGTTCATATAATGCATAGCTTCTAAAAATTTACTAGAATACAAAAATTTTAAGCACACATATTCATGTGAGAGGCTAGAAATGTAGCTTTTGGGTGAGAAATTCAGAAGAAAATAATTCTTGCCCCCTACATTGCCATGGAAGCAGAATCACAAACAGCTTAGTGCTGGAGATAAAAAACTAGTTCATATCTCAAAGAGCAAGATTTTAGAGCTCTTTGTGGATAAAAATTTAAGACGTGAATCCTTTGAGAATTGTTCATTTCTGAAAATGCCACGTTCTAGTATAAGTTTCTATCAGCTAACTGCATGTCTTTTTCTGGAGCTCGCTGTTTGTTTTTATGCAGGAGACATGAAAAATGAGGGTTCTGTATTGAGACGTAACTTGGTCACAGTAGAATGATCTCCATCTAGTTATATCACAGACCTAGCAGAGCCTTAAGAAACTAGAGACAGGGCTTTGAAATGACAATTGCAAGTAAAATGAAATAGTCATTCTCTTTACCCAAAGCTTATGAGTGAGGACTTTTTTACTGGCAGTTTTATCTTTTCTTTATATCAGCCACCAGCTAAACACACACACACACACACACACACACTCTCTCTCTCTCTCTCTCTCTTTCTCTCTCACAGGTGCGATCTCTGTCTCTCAATTCTGAGGCGTGTGTGTGTGTGCATTTGGTACATTTAGCAGTTGGGAAAGAACGTAGTTTTATTTTTTTAAAGATTTTATTTGAGAGAGAGAGAGAGCATGAGCAGGGAGGAAGGGGCAGAGGGAGAGGGAGAAGCGGGCTCCTCTTGGAGCAGGGAGCTTGATTCAGACTCCATCCCAGGACCCTGGGATCGTGACCTGAGCTGAAGGCAGACACTTAACCGACTGAGCCACCAGGTGCCCAAGAATGTAGTTTTAAATAGAAGTCATCTTGGCCAGGGGCGCCTGGGTGGCTCAGTCGTTAAGTGTCTGCCTTCGGCTCAGGTCATGATCCCAGGGTCCTGGGATCGAGCCCCACATCGGGCTCCCTGCTTGGCGGGAAGCCTGCTTCTCCCTCTCCCACTCCCCCTGCTTGTGTTCCCTCTCTCACTGTGTCTCTATCTGTCAGATAAATAAATAAAATCTTTAAAAAAAAAAAAAAAGTCATCTTGGCCAGCTTCACCTTAAACTTTGTACTAAGATTTTGTATTGTCTTTTCTAAAACTGAAAATGAAAAATTCTAGCACATCTTTTATCTGAATAGCAATGGAAATAAATTCTGGTAAAATGACTTATTTACATTTAAAATGGGTTCAGTGTTTTTTTTTTATTCTGCATATACCCTGAGCAAGAAAATTCCCAACAGACATTTTCCATTCTAATTCCCCATGTGAGATCATTACAAAGTGAACTTTAAAAAATCTTTTGTATAGGGCACCTGGGTGGCTCAGTCATTAAGCGTCTGCCTTCAGCTCAGGTCATGATCCCAGGGTCCTGGGATCGAGCCCCGCATCGGGCTCCCTGCTCAGTGGGGAGCCTGCTTCTCCCTCTCCCACTCCCCCTGCTTGTGTTCCCTCTCTCGCTGTGTCTCTCTCTGTCAAATAAATAAATAAAACCTTTAAAAAAATCTTTTGTATAAATTATGACTATAACCATGTAGAAGAAAAGGTGTGTGAGCATGCACATGTTTCCTAACATACTTGGATAGGAAATACTTCAACATATTTAACTTGAATATTTTTCTGGAAAAAATCTTATCTTTGTTTCCAGTTTTAATAGCTTTCCTTATGTTTTAATGAATTCTCATTAATTTTATAATAAAAATAGCTGTGTGATTACTTACAGAAAAAATATTTTCAGGAAACATCACAATCAGTTATCATATTTAGTTGAAATACTCCAACGTTTAACCAAGATATGTTTTTGTGGTGGGGCGGGGTGGAGGTAGAATGTGTGCAAGTGGTGGGTAAGGGGCAGAGGGAGAGAGAGAATCTTAAGCAGGATCCATACCCAGTGCAGAGCCTGAGGTGGGGCTTGATCTCAAGACCCAAGCCAAAGTGAAGAGTCAGAGGCTTAGCCAGCTGAGCCACCCAGGCGCTCCCCGCCCCATGAGCTAACATTTTAAATTGGGGAAATGTTTGAAATTTGGGGAAAATAATTATAGATGAACAAATAAGATAAATTGGATACTCCAAACTCATCATTTTCCAAATGGGTGGATTGAGGTCCAGAGCAGTAAAACGGGAGAGCCTGCAATTCTTCTGTGTCAAGGTATTGTTCATTCCCCTAAACCAGGTAGATTATACCATTTATTGTTTTATTATTGAAGACTGCTTTGAAATCAATATGGAGAAGCTTGGGTGATGAATTTTGATAAGCATCTGTCCATACGTATAATTCTCTGATATTAGTGATATAAAATAGCAGGGTAAATACACAACCATTCCAAAGTACAGTTACTTATCTTTTAGCAGGAAATGTTTTATTTTCTATTCTTCACTTAGCACTGTCTTGTATAAAATTCTCAATTTATGGGCACCTGGGTGGCTCAATCAGTTATACGTCTGCCTTTGGCTCAGGTCACGATTTCAGGGTCCTGGGATCGAGCCCTGCCTCAGCTCCCTGCTCAGTGGGGAGTCTGCTTGCCTCTCACCCCTGCTGGTGCTCTCTCTCAAATAAATTCTTTAAAAAAATAAAATTCTCAATTTTTATTTATTAAATTAACTTGGACTTAGACTTTTTTTATGGATGGTATGGGATGGGAGTCAGTGTTATTAATGATAGAAGTTGAAGGTAAAGAACCAAACTTAACTAAATTTTCTAATTCATGTGGCACTTAATGACAGGGTAGCTGACAGGAACTTTTATAGCCCATTGATTTGATTTAGGATTGATTCAGGATTTTTTAAAAATTAATTTTCTTTAAAGATTTAACTTAAATGATAGCAAGCACAAGCAGGGGGAGCCGCAGGGAGAGGGAGAAACAGGCTCCCCACTGAGCAAGGAGCCGGATGCAGGAATCGAT
>NW_027753430.1:0-302 GCF_054177405.1 Leptonychotes weddellii | reverse complement strand
CGTGTACGAAGCCGAGGCACCGTCTGGCTGCCAGGCCCAGATAATTTCACAGAAGAATTATTTTAAATCTCTAAGAAACAGATCATTCTAATGCTTTAAGAACTTTTCTAGGGTAAGGAAAATAAGTGCTTCCAACGTTTTCTTTTAAAACCAGAAGAGCGGGGCGCCTGAGTGGCTCAGTCGGTTAAGCGTCTGCCTTCGGCTCAGGTCATGATCCCGGGGTCCTGGGATCGAGCCCCGCATCGGGGTCCCTGCTCAGCGGGAAGCCTGCTTCTCCCTCTCCCACTCCCCCTGCTTGTGTT
>NW_027753429.1:0-302 GCF_054177405.1 Leptonychotes weddellii | reverse complement strand
AGCATGAAAAGGAATTGGTCACTGCATTCCTGAGCATCTCGCAGGAGACCACAAATAGACAAAAGATGCTAATTCACCTCTCCAAACAACCTAATACACTCTCAGCCACAAGTCTGTTTTATAAACATCATTATTTGTGAAAATTTCACGCATATCCATTTTGTGAAAGGGCCGTGAGAAACATCCATTTTAAGGCTCTCGAATAATCCAGAATGTGAGCAGCCAATATTCTCAACGACACAACTGTGCCTGCCTTCAGGAACAGACCCCTCTTGCTTCCAGTCAAAGCTCTCTCAGGGTTT
>NW_027753428.1:0-302 GCF_054177405.1 Leptonychotes weddellii | reverse complement strand
GTCCTGGGATCGAGTCCCACATCGGGCTCCTGGCTCAGCGGGGAGCCTGCTTCTCTCTCTGACCCTCTCCCCTCTCATGCTGTTTCTCTCTCGCTCGCTCCCTAAAAAAAAAATAAATAAAATCTTTAAAAAAAAAATCTTTAAGAATAACTAAATAAATAAAAAGAAAAAAGAAAAAAGAAGTGTTCTGGAGCTTGTTACCCCACAGTTTTCTGATTGGGCACCAAGCACCATCTGAAGTAAAAACGGAGAAGGGAGGGAGGGCAAAGAATGATCTCATTAATTGAGTTTGAAGAAGGAAG
>NW_027753427.1:0-302 GCF_054177405.1 Leptonychotes weddellii | reverse complement strand
TTCCTCATATCAGTGAGATCATATGATACATGTCTTTCTCTGATTGACTTATTTCACTCTTATTTTAACAGTAAAACTTGTTATTTGTTAAAACATTTTCATATATCTTGGTAATGTTCTCTTTTTCTTTTATTTTAAAGAAGTTTTTACAGGTTTATATTTATATTCCTAAAACTTTGTGCTTTTGAGCTTCAATTGAATATGTCAACTGGATCAATTATGATAAATATTTATATCCCATGAATATTGGAAATACCTGAAAGGAGCATTCTTATTTAGTAGACAAATATGTTTTTAAAATG
>NW_027753426.1:0-302 GCF_054177405.1 Leptonychotes weddellii | reverse complement strand
TCTATAAAGCGGGGTTAACACAGATTCCAGCTGGTACAACGTGGAATGAGCAACACCACTTCACGCTAGCCTCGTGAGTCTTCTTCAGAAACCAGATAATGTCCACAGGTGGAACTGGCCGTGTGTGAAAGCTGATAGAGAGCAGTGGGGTCTGTGGCAAAACGTGACGGCAGTAAGCTCCTATAAAGGAAGTTTAAATATTTTTTTTTTTTTAAAGATTTTATTTATTTATTTGACAGAGAGAGACACAGCGAGAGAGGGAACACAAGCAGGGGGAGTGGGAGAGGGAGAAGCAGGCTTCC
>NW_027753425.1:0-302 GCF_054177405.1 Leptonychotes weddellii | reverse complement strand
TGATCAGGTAAGTAAGAGAACTTTTTTTCTTAAAAATCAACAGAAAACAATTCTATAAAGCAATGTGTAATAATTCTGGAATTCTTATGTCTCTATTTCTTCCATAAACTGCTTCTTTTGCTCTAAATTGCACTTTCCAACACTTGCAGAAGGAAGAGAGGCCAGGAAATCTATATCTGAATAATTTTGCTATTGATTGCTCTATAATTCTGGGAGAATTATGGCTCCTTAATAATTACACTGCAAGTTTCACATTAGGTTGAGTGACTGTAGATGACCTTGGACTTCAACATAGTTGCTTA
>NW_027753424.1:0-302 GCF_054177405.1 Leptonychotes weddellii | reverse complement strand
GGTCTTCCTGCCCTGACCCCTGTGCTGTCCTCCCAGCCTCTCCTCCTTCCCTTGTCTCCACGCTGACCATCACAGAAGCCTGTCCACACCTGTGTGGGGGCCGTTCCCCGCCTGGCTGGTCTTCCTGCCCTGGCCCTTGTGCTGTCTGGGCTGGTGTCTCTGTGCTCTCTCTCATGCATTTACAACACTGAGCTCTTCCAAGTGTCATCACTTAGTGTTTCCATTATTAACATGACAGAAATTCCTCACTGCTGTATTTGAGGGCCAAACACCCACTGGGAGAGGCCAGTTCCTACCTCACG
>NW_027753423.1:0-302 GCF_054177405.1 Leptonychotes weddellii | reverse complement strand
TTTTTTTTTTAAAGATTTTATTTATTTATTTGAGACAGAGAGAATGAGAGAGAGAGAGCACATGAGAGGGGGGAGGGTCAGAGGGAGAAGCAGGCTCCCTGCCAAGCAGGGAGCCCGATGCGGGACTCGATCCAGGGACTCCAGGATCATGACCTGAGCCGAAAGCAGTCGCTTAACCAACTGAGCCACCCAGGTGCCCTGAATTTTGTTCTTGAAGAGTATCTATGTGTAACAGAAATCCAAGTGTCTTTGAAAGTGTCCATTGAGAATGTGTGTGTTTTTGGGCGCCTGGGTGGCTCAGA
>NW_027753422.1:0-302 GCF_054177405.1 Leptonychotes weddellii | reverse complement strand
TGGGTTTCGGGGCCCAGCTGCCGGGACCCTCCCTGGTGAGTTGAGCTTCCCGTAGCTGGAGATCTGTGAGGACCTTTCTCCTGTGCCATCCATTACCCCACCCTGTAGCTGACACAGCTATGTGAGAAAGACCAGCTAAGCCACCAAGACTGGAAGAGCTGCCAAGCCAACTCATTGACTCATGAGCTAAAGATAATTCTTAAGCTCTCAAGTTTTGGGACAGTGTCTTTCACAGCACAAGGTAACTGATAATATATCTTCGATGATTCCTTAATCCCTGGGAAGCTTAAAAGCACTTACTA
>NW_027753421.1:0-302 GCF_054177405.1 Leptonychotes weddellii | reverse complement strand
TGTGTGGTGGGTGTGGTTCTAAGGAAGGGTCCCTCTCACGGGCTGTCATTTGGATTTTCCATCACTCATTCAGTAAATGGGGGCCTGCTGTGTTCCAGCCCTGTGTGAAGCAGGGATGCCGGGGAGCATGGACCAGATGTCATTGCTGATGTCACGGAGCACGTAGGTCTGGGAGAGAGACAGTAAACAAAGATATGAGTCAGATGATTGGAGATATTGGTGAACGTTTAAAGAAAGAAAGATAAAGCCAGAGGTAGGATAAGGACAGCGTCACCCAGGGTGGAGAGGGGGACATTGGACAG
>NW_027753420.1:0-4310 GCF_054177405.1 Leptonychotes weddellii | reverse complement strand
GATCCCAGGGTCCTGGGATCAAGCCCTGCATCGGGCTCCCTGCTTGGCGGGAAGCCTGCTTCTCCCTCTCCCACTCCCCCTGCTTGTGTTCCCTCTCTAGCTGTCTCTCTCTCTGTCAAATAAATAAAATCTTAAAAAAAAAAAGATAGGAAGGGAAGAATGAAGGGGGGAGAATCAGAGGAGGAGATGAACCATGAGAGACTATGGACTCTGAGAAAAAACTGAGGGTTCTAGAGGGGAGGGGGGTGGGGGATGGGTTAGCCTGGTGATGGGTATTAAAGAGGGCACATACTGCATGGAGTACTGGCTGTTATCTGCAAACAATGAATCATGGAACACTACATCAAAAACTAATGATGTAATGTATGGTGATTAACATAACATAATAAAAAATAAATAAATAAATAAAATAATAAAATAAAATAAAACTGTGGAGTAGGGTTTCATTTGCCATCAATTCCACTCACCCATTTCTGTACCATCCCTTCCCGTATCCTGAATCCCTACACCATACTCTTTCTGATGCATAAGGCTTAATCCCAACAAATTCCCAGGATTAGTGTCCCTCCTTAATAATGAAGTTGATGTTCATATCATCTCCTTCACCTCCACCTAGAGACTTCTAATAAACCAGAAGTGGTGAGGTTAATTGGGAGTCCTGTCTGCAATAGCAGTTTGGATGGGGAGGGATGCCAGCTGTCAGGCATCCCCAAACATAAGTGCAAAGAAAAAATTTTACTGAGTATTATTCCTCAACTTAACCAAGTTCTTTCCAATCTTTCCTCACAAAGTACCCAAAACAAAATGACAAGGTATCCATCAGAAATTTAGTATCTTTAGTTAGAATTTTACATTTTTGGTCTCACATATTATGAATTTAATTCAAAAGATGGGAAGACCACAGTTACATCCTATGTGGTGACAAAACTAATGGAGGGACACTGTTTAAACAAGTGGATGTTTCTAGAACTTCCATTGCACAAAGCAGATGCTATGAAAAATAACTGAGTTTTGTGGTCATGCAGCCCTAATTATCTTTCCTCCCAAGATTCTTCTGCTTTGGCTGAAGTGAGGATGACATGAATCAATATATATTTATGTAGCAAAGAACATATAATAGACTAGATATTCTAAAATGTAATTCTGCTTCATTAAAATCAACATACATACTTTTACTGTCTCACTGAACTTCAGGAACAAAGAATCATAAGTTTTAGGAGGACAAAACCAAGACAGTGAGCCATAAACCAATATTAGGGTTGTATCATGCAGAAATACTTGTACCAGCTTGTAGAAGAATAGAAATCCAAGCCTTGAGGCCTTGCCAAGTGCAGATGTTGAATCTGAGACTCTCACATGAAGTTTTAGTGAAAAGGAGACTAAAAAAGAGTATCACCTAATAGCAAAGGGATTAAACATAAAATCTGTCCACTTCTGATGCAGCTTTGAATTGTAAAAAAAAAAAAAAAAAAAGTAACAAAAGTAATAACATGACATATGATATTCATAGTACAACATTTCTGCTGAAACTTCAGTCATAGGCTTGCTCTCATTCAGGTCTGCAGCTCAAACTTATACTCACTCTCTCTTCAGAAAGAAAAAAAAAAAAAAAGCAAAAACTTAAAATAATCCTAAATTGGTAGCACCTCTTGGTACTGGTAGGATTAAATGCAAATTTTGCCTAGAGGAAGGCTTCCGAATTTTTGATCATCAGTGTTTCTACAAATTAATTTCAACAAAATATGTGTTCACACACATACAGACACACACACAGACACACACACATGAGAACAAGGAACCATAGGAAAGGAGTAGAAAACCAAAAATCACAGATTTAGACCCCTACAGACTTCAGATATTGGGATTATCAGAGGCAAAATGTTCAATAGCTATTAACATAATAATTAGACATAAAAATATAGAAACAGTAAAATGGGTGAGAACAACAGACTAAATAGATGTGTTTGAAAAAGAACAAATAAAAACTTTTAGAAATAAAATGATAATCAATGAAAAATGTCTCAATGACTGGGTTTAATGAGATATTAGGGAGAGCTGAAGAGAGAATTAGTGAATTTGAAGATGGGAAAACCAATACATTGCCCGGAATGCAAGATAGACAAAAATATTAATAATAATGATATTTATTATAAAAGTACAGTAAGAAACATGAAGATAAAAATGGAAAATGTAAGATTTACCTAGTGCAGGTCTAAAATAATTGAATAGAGAGAGTAAGAAAGAAGCCTGATTTGACATGCTGAGAATTTTTGAGAATTAATACGTGGATACATGTGAATAGTACATATGCTATAGATAGATACATAAGAGCTAATAAATAGATACAAACAGGAAACACACACATCAAAGGAGATACTTTAAAAGAAATATACTATCAGACACAAGGCTATAAAACTGCAAAACACCTAAATAAAAAAGAGGACCTTAAAAGTAGCTTGTGGGTGTTGGAGGGGGGATGATCAGAGCACTTTCAAAGGCAGGACAGACTGACAGCCAACTTTTCAACAGTAATAGCAAAAGACAGAAGACTAAAGTGATGTGCTGGTGAGGATTTAAATCTGACCCCTTAATAGTGGGAGAGACCTGTAGCATTTCTGATTTCCATAAACACTCTGAGTTTATCCAGTTTCAAACTGGATTGTATCAGTGAATGCAGAATTGGGCATAGATGTGTATAACAGGTTCCTATGTGCTAGTGTGAGCTAGTTCCATCACATACCTGAATAATTCTCTCAATATCAGAAGGAAAATATCCTTTATTATTGAATTGTATGTCTAGCAAAATTATCTTCCATTAATAAAGGTGAAATAAAGTCCTTTATCAGATGAACGGACACTTAGACAAAGAAACTCATAAGGATTTACTTCAGAAAGAAGGAAATTAAACCTTGTAGTAAGTAGAAAGTTATGAAGTATATGAAGGATTGAGGAACAAGTAAATTAGTGACTGCATTATTAAATCAAAATAATAGTGTCAGGGCACTTGACTGGCTCAGTCCTTAAGTGTTCAATCCTTGATTTCTGCCTGGGTCTGATATTGGGGTTGTGAGATTTAGCCCCATGTCAGTCTCTGAGCTCAGCTTGGATTCTGCTTGGGATTCTCTTTCTCTCTCTCCCTCTGCCCTTCCCCACCCCCACTTGCACTCTCTCTCTCTCAAAATAATAAATAAATAAATAAATAAATAAATAAATAAATACAACAACAATAACAATAATGGTGTCAACATAAAATGATTATTAATAGGAGGGGGGATGAAAATAAGAAAATAAACACACAAAATTCAATCCAGAGGTTGGTCAGTGGTGACTGGCTCATTCAACTGCCATTTTGGAAGCTAAAATTGACATTTTCCGGACCTGACTGCAGCTGGGTTTCTGGACATACATAATGTTCTGGAAATTAAATAAGTTTATGCATCTGGAAGGCTGCAGTGAGACAGGAGTCATTTTTATGCCTCTTCAGCTGTTTCTACTGGCAAGTAAAATCATGGTAACATGAAGTGTCTTCTTCCATCACTTTTCAGAGACCTTTCCTGCTTCCTGGGGAGGAGTACTGCAGGACTGGGGCCTCCAGTCCAGCTTCTGGACTCTAGCCTCTCATCAGTGATGGCCCCAGAGCTAATAGCTTCCCATAAATCCCCTCACAATTGCTGAATAGTCATTCCAAAAGACTGCAACAAGAATTTACCAATACTGGAAGGGGTGCCACAATTTTGCAAGCAATTCATTTCCAGTGTTAAATGCATTCTGGTTCAAAATGCCCAAAAAAGTTGAATGAATAGAAAATAAGGAAGCAGAGACAAATCCAGCCATACAAGCAACCCCAAAATGTAGAGAGGCTTACATTCGCCAATTTATAACCCAAAGATGGTCAGACTGGATAAAGTACAAAATCCAGCCATATATATGTTCTTCACAAGATTACACACAGGCTTAAAGAAAAAGAAAGATTAAGAATATGCTAATCATGGGGTGTCTGGGTGGCTCAGTGAGTTAAGCATCTGATTCTTTTTTTTTTTTTATTCTTATGTTAATCCCCATACATTACATCATTAGTTCTAGATGAAGTGTTCCATGATTCATTGTTTGTGCATAACACCCAGTGCTCCATGCAGAATGTGCCCTCCTCAATACCCACCACCAGGCCAACCCATCCTCCCACGCCCCTCCCCTCTAGAACCCTCAGTTTGTTTTTCAGAGTCCATCGTCTCTCATGGTTCGTCCACCCCTCCGATTTCCCCCGCTTCATTCTTCCCCTCCTGCTACCTTCTTCTTCTTCTTTTTTTTTT
>NW_027753419.1:0-302 GCF_054177405.1 Leptonychotes weddellii | reverse complement strand
GGACCCTGGGATCATGACCTGAGCTGAAGGCAGACACTTAACCGACTGAGCCACCCAGGCGTCCCCCTGTCCTTTCTTTCCAGCACTTGCCAGAATTTACAGGTAGACATTCTCTTGTGTGACTAAAGCAGTACTGAGGAGGGTGGGGTGGAACCCCCACTGTGCCTCCAGGGGGAGCCTGAGGAAGTGACGGGGGGGGTCACCCACACAGTTACCCAGAGATACAAGTATCATTAACTGCATTTCACAGAGGAGCAGACTGTGGCTGAGAGCAAGACCGGCTATCTTAGTCATCTGAGGCT
>NW_027753418.1:0-302 GCF_054177405.1 Leptonychotes weddellii | reverse complement strand
GGCTTCCCCAGGTCTGTGTACCTGCTCCCTTTCCTGGTAGTCCTCCCCGTCCTGGGCTCCCCCAGATCTCTGTACCTGCTCCCTTCCCTGGCAGTACTCCCCGTCCTGGGCTCCTCCATGTCTGTGCACCTGCTCCCTTCCCTGGCAGTCCTCCCTGTCCTGGGCTCCCCCAGGTCTGTGCACCTGCTCCCTTCCCTGGTCATCCTCCCCGTCCTGGGCTCCCCCAGGTCTGTGCACCTGCTCCCTTCCCTGGCAGTCCTCCCCGTCCTGGCTCCTCCAGGTCTGTGTACCTCCTCCCTTCC
>NW_027753417.1:0-302 GCF_054177405.1 Leptonychotes weddellii | reverse complement strand
GCTGCGATGCCCTAGGAGGTAAGGAGGGCGGAGGAGCTCCCTTGCTGAAGCCTCAGGACTGCATTTTAGTGAGGTTTCCCTTGACTTACTTCCACCCTCTCCTAGAGCCTCCAGAAGGGAAGGTGGCCCTGTGGACATTGGATTTTAGTCCAGTGAGAGCCTTGTTGGGACTCTGCACCCTCAGAACTGTAAGATAAAACATGTGTGTTCTTTTAAGGCGCTATGTTTAGGCGACTTGGTACCACAGGAATAGCAAACCGATGTAATCGTCTAGCTCATTCACCTCAGCAGTAATGAGATCT
>NW_027753416.1:0-302 GCF_054177405.1 Leptonychotes weddellii | reverse complement strand
GGAAGTGAGCCACCAGCCTGGCTGACACAAGTCTGCTCATCTTCCCCTGGAGAGAAGCCACAGCTTGGGCCTCCTCACCTCGGCCATCCCTCAAGACCTGGGCTCTCCTCAGCTTCATGAGTCCTGGGCTGGAGTGGGAAGGGGGCGCACCAGGCCAGGGACTGGCCAAACTGTGGCCAGCCGGCCTCCTATGTCCTCCAGTCATGGGCAGAAGTCCCCATGACCCCACGCCACCCACCTACTGTTGACCAACTCTGCCTCCCAGGTGTCCTGCCACCACCCCTCAAACCACAGTCCCAGAG
>NW_027753415.1:0-302 GCF_054177405.1 Leptonychotes weddellii | reverse complement strand
TTTTTTTTTTTAAAGATTTTATTTATTTATTTGAGACAGAGAGAATGAGAGACAGAGAGCATGAGAGGGAGGAGGGTCAGAGGGAGAAGCAGACTCCCCGCCAAGCAGGGAGCCCGATGCGGGACTCGATCCAGGGACTCCAGGATCATGACCTGAGCCGAAGGCAGTCGCTTAACCAACTGAGCCACCCAGGCGCCCCGATATTCAATGAATTTCTAATATTTAACTTAACTTAGCAAAACTCTAAAGTTTCAAGTTACCAAAAAGATTTTATAACAGCGTGAAAATTAGTTAAGAAAAAC
>NW_027753414.1:0-302 GCF_054177405.1 Leptonychotes weddellii | reverse complement strand
TATTTTTTATCTTAAGTTATTTGAATTAACCTGAATTTCATCATGTTGTAAATGAGGATGCAACATTGAATCCATCTAGTTCCCAATGTTGCTTTGCAGATCTGAAAGTGTCAATTTTTATCAACATTATGTAGGCCTGTTCTGCCAACTTTGCATCTAGATGAGATCAAGAGTCAGACGCATGAATGGTAGATACCTACGTCCTTGACAATCCAGATACTTAGACTCTTACAGGAATTTTGTTCAATATTCCAGGTAATTATAGGCAATATATTAAATTGAAGGGAGGAGAAAACACTGGG
>NW_027753413.1:0-302 GCF_054177405.1 Leptonychotes weddellii | reverse complement strand
GGTCTTCATATCATTCCATTTAATCTTCAAAATAACCCATGAATAAAACACTATTCCTCATTTGAGGAAATTACAAGCTGAAAAACAAGCCCAAGGACACACAACTACTAACTGCTAATGTTAGAACTAGAACACACTTCCTTTGACTATGAATCCACTGTCCTCTGTCCAATTTATTTTTGTATATGACCCTTGATTTATCTTTTTACTCCCCTGTGAATACTTGAGGAGTAAAATTACAAATGCTTTACCCAACCATTCAGGGATCTTTGTAATATAACCTAAAACTTCTCCTCTCTCCT
>NW_027753412.1:0-302 GCF_054177405.1 Leptonychotes weddellii | reverse complement strand
TATAGATAGTTTTTGGTGAGCCCAGATCCAGAGATTCAAATAGCATCATCAGGACTCTGTTTTCTCTACCTCTTGGCTCATTTTGTCCTCAGAGTTGGCCTCATTTTTTTTTTTTTAAAGATTTTATTTATTTACTTATTAGAGAGCAAGCGAGAGAGAAACAGCATGAGAGAGGAGAGGGTCAGAGGGAGAAGCAGGCTCCCCGCTGAGCCAGGAGCCCGATGTGGGACTCGATCCCAGGACCCTGGGATCATGACCTGAGCCGAAGGCAGTCGCTCAACCGACTGAGCCACCCAGGCGCC
>NW_027753411.1:0-302 GCF_054177405.1 Leptonychotes weddellii | reverse complement strand
TTTATTTTGGTAAGATGTATATAACATAAAATTTGTTGTTTTCAACATTTTTAAGTATCTAGTTCAGGAGCATGAATGACATTTACAGTGTTGTGCAACCCATTACCACTACCTACTTCCTAAATTTTTCATCACCCCAAAGAGAAACTGTACCCGTTAAGTAACAGCTCCCCATTGTTCCTCTTAACAGCCTCTGGCAGGTAACCTCTAATCTACTTTTGGTTTCTATAAATTTGCTTTTTCAAGGTATTTCATATAAATAAAACCATACAATATTTGTTCCTTTGTGTTTGGCTTATATC
>NW_027753410.1:0-302 GCF_054177405.1 Leptonychotes weddellii | reverse complement strand
CCAACAGTACATTAAAAGGATCATCCACCATGACCAAGTGCGATTTATCCCTGGGATGTAAGGGTGGTTCAACATTCGCAAATCAATCAGTGTAATAGAACAGATTAGTAAGAGGAGAGAGAAGAACCATATGGTCCTCTCAGTTAATGCAGAAAAAGCACTTGACAAAATACAGCATCTTTCCTGATTAAAACTCTTCAGATTATAAGGATAGAAGGAACATTCCTCAATCTCATAATCCATCTATGAAAAACCCACAGCGAATATCACCCTAAATGAGGAAAAGTTGACAGCCTTTCCCT
>NW_027753409.1:0-4311 GCF_054177405.1 Leptonychotes weddellii | reverse complement strand
GTCTGCCAGTTTCAGATGTCCTGACTTCTTGCCTGGGTGGAAAGATGCTGAGTTGGAATGATGCTGGGGAATATTTCCCCTGAAACCAGGAGGGAAATGTGGCCAGGTACGCTGGCAGACTCCCGCCGGGGGAAGCCCCCGGAGCTGCACAGACGCTTAGCCGACCTCTGCTCTCCCCGCCCCAGGGGGAGACGAAGCTCCCAGGGCAACCGGAGCCAGAACTAGCTGTTCGAGTAGCTGCAGTGTGGGTTTCAGCTCCTCTAGAAGGCCTGGAACAAAGTCCTCTGCTTGCTCCCTAGGAAGAGGTTCCGGGATTATCTGGTTATTTTTTTTTTTTCTCCCCTGAAGCCCTCTCACAAAGCAAAAAAGGAAAAGTAGTCAACCCAGCAAATGTTTAACAGCCTTCCAGACAGTCTGGACTTACCCATCACAGCCTGGGCCGGCTCATTACACACTGTGAGGAGACCAGTCCCGGGTCCCTAAGCAGGTTGATGCTGGCCCGTAGGCAGGAATGTTCATGAAGGACACAGAGCAAGAGGAGCTGAGCTGGACTGAGTGAATCAGTGTCCTGGAGCCTGCCAGAGAAGACAAATCCCTTCCTCAGCACCACTGAGGCCACGCATCGGGGGAAATGCCTCTGAGGACCTCAGGGATGCACGTCATTGACCTAAGTACACTCAGTGCTGGACGCCAGTAATAGCCATTGATGAGCAAACATCCTCACAGAAAAGCAGATAATGCCTCATCCCTGCCACAGCTAAATTGTGCTTATAACATTCTCATCACTGTTCTAAAGAATAAAAACATTACTAGCATATCATATCCTCATCAGGGTTCAGGACCGGCCCGAGCTCCGTTCTTGGCCCTGGCACTTATTTATTGAACTTAGTAATCTTGGGCAAGTCCTCCCACCTTTTTCTTTTTATTTATTTATTTATTTATTTTTAAGATTTTTATTTATTTATTTGAGAGAGAGAGCACAAGCCGGGAGAAAGGCAGAGAGAGAAGTAGGCTCCTCACTGAGCAGGGAGCCCGATTTGGGACTCGATCCCAGGACCCTGGGATCACAACCTGAGCCGAAGGCAGACGCTTAACCAACTGAGCCCCCCAGGCGCCCCACCTTTTTATTTTTAATTAAAATTTTTTTTTAAATTTCTAGGCTTTGAAATCTGTTTGTTAGTAATAATATAACAGTAACTACCATTACTCTCGAATGCCCACTGTGGGTTAGGCACTGTTCAAGGAGCTAGAAAAGTAGTGGCAAGTAAGCAAGCAGACAAAATGTGCACTCTTCAAGGAGAGAGGAACCACACCAGTTTATGTTGACTGGGATGATTTTATAAAAAGAATTGTTAACTATAAGGAAGAGCCGGAATTAGGAACACATTGAAGCTTGGGGGAGGGGCACCGCTAATGATGTTCAGATGGTCACGTTTTCTCCATTCTGCAGCTGCGGTCAGTAAGAGTTACAGAATTTAGGTTGTGAAAGGTAAAGTACTTGCCACAATGTGTCTGTTGTTAAGTCCTTGCATCTAACTTCCAGAACGCCCTTCAGTTCCACCTTTCATGATGCTGGAGAGGCACGAGGTCCGCCATGTATATTTCACCTTTGGCACCTGCCGCCTGGTATATTCTCGCCATAGGGGGCACTGGAGGGAGGCTGGGAGGTCCGAGGGACTGCACCCTCCCAGGTGCTCGCTGAGGGTTTCCTGGCTGCTTCTGTCCAGCAGTTGCCGCCATTTATCCTCGCAGCCGCGGATGGGTCCAGTTTGAAGTTCTGCCAACAGTTGCCGAACCAGTCTCGGCACACCCCTTCTGGGACTCCAGTGTCCGCCGAGCAGCAAGCACCCCCCCTCCAAGGTTTGCACACCACCAGTACCGAGGTGCTCCTCCTCCAAGCTTTTTTTTTTTTTTTTAAAGATTTTATTTATTTGACAGAGAGAGACACAGTGAGAGAGGGAACACAAGCAGGGGGAGTGGGAGAGGGAGAAGCAGGCTTCCCGCTGAGCAGGGAGCCCGATGCGGGGCTCGATCCCAGGACCCTGGGATCATGACCTGAGCCGAAGGCAGATGCTTAATGACTGAGCCACCCAGGCGCCCCCTCCTCCAAGCTTTTATATGTTCCTAATTCCAACGCTTCCTTATAGTTAACAATTCTTTTTATAAAATCATCCCAGTCAACATAACTGGTGTGGTTCCTGTCTCCTTACTGGACCCTGCTTTGTGGAGGCGGGTGCTCAGATGTTGGCCTAGCTGATTCTAGCCCTTTGTTCTATCCACTGTCTCTCCCACGATGTCTGGCTGGCTGCAGGTCTGTGGGAGGGGAGAGTTAGCTCTGGCCATTGAGCCCCCCCAAGAAGACCTGGCTCTCCTTTTGTGATAAAGAGGGAAGACAGTGCTCAGGTGGTCATTCTCCAGGGAGGGGGCACTTGCTGCTAAAAAAAGAAAATGAGGTCAGTCTGCAACAGCTCCTTTGCCTGTCCACACCCCTTCTGAGGGCAGCTGGTGGCACTCTATTCCGTGCCTACCCTATAGCCATCATCTTCCTTCTTTCCTGCCTATGGGACCTGGGATTTTGGTCAGACCAGAGGTCTCTTGGTCTTGGGCAAAGTAGACCCTTTCTCTAAGCCCAGGGATGAGTCATAATTGGTCTAAGCCAGCCATACTTATCTCCCTCCCTTCTGCCCATGATCAGGCATGTCACTTGGTCTTGGCCAATGAGACAGAAAGACATAAAGAAAAATGAGGCAGAAATCCACAGGGGCATCCCATTGGCAACCAGTAAGTGCTACCTCTGCTCTTTCCTTCTAGCTGGACTTCCCAGCAGCCAACTTGGGACCATGAGATGGCACCATTGAGGATGAGAAGCAAACAGCTAAGAGCAACAAAGCAAAGAATTAGCAAAGAAGAAGCAAAGCAAAGAAGAGCCAGGAATCTGCCTCCTGTGTCCACACTTCTCACGGGAATAAATGAATTGCTTATGCCACTAGTGGTAGTTGGGTATTCTGCTGTTTGTGACCCAAAGCATTCCCATTTGACAGAAAATAGCCTAGTCCACATCAACACAGCACCCCTGCCTCCTCCGTCAGTGCCTGCTCAACCCTCACAGCGGCTGCTGCAGGCTGCACCCCAGAAAAGGCAGATCCCATCCTGACAGCTGTGGCCATCAGTCTGCTCTGCAGGGGTGGCCCCCAGCACTCCACACATGCTGTGTAGTCCTTTGCTAGGCTCCGGCGCAAACTTCAGAGCAAGAGGGCCTATAAATAAAAGGCCTTATGTTTTATATGCTAGTCAATATTTATTCAGCCCCATCAGAGCAGTGGACTGGAAGGAACAGAGAGACTATAAAATGTCTTCTGTACTGAAGCTTGAAATGGTGCTGGAGGAAAGGGGTTTCTCCGTGCTCTCACTGCAAAACAGTCTTCAGCCCAGCAGAGCTTGGGAGCCCTTGGGAAGCAGAGCGGCTGGGGCAATCTGGTGAACGAGGACAGAAACAGCCCAGGGCTGCGGACACATGGCAACAGCTACCCTCTTGATGCAGCTCTAACCTGCGCCTTGAGCGGCTTATCTCAAATGCAGATGGTCCTGTGTCCCCAGCGACCGCTCCTCTCTCCTCCCTTAGAGGATCTCACGGGAAAGCCCACACTTTTAAGGGCTGCAACTCAGGGGTCTTTCTAAAGTCCTTTGGGGGCGTTTGTGTGTTTGATGGAAGGCACCCCACCCCCGACATCTTGAGTCCCTGTTTATTCCTTGCTTTCCCCTGATGCATACCATTGCTGCGTTTCGTTGCTTTTTCCACTCTCATGCTCTCTTATCTGCACTGTTCGTCCCCCCACTGTTCATTCCCCACCCCCAGCCTTTACACAGCGTCTGTTATTTGCTTAGGGCAGGGTGGACGATTCTCTCTCTACTCAAAACTTTCAAATCTCCCCCTGGACTACTCACTCAGGTCCCAAATCTGTTGCCTGATATTTTAGAGCCTTCCCCTGTCTGCTCTCCAGTTTGGGGCTTATCTTCATCTCTCCCTTTCACGTACACTGTGTGCTCATTGGAAATGATTCTCCAAACCTGCTCCATGACCCCTTTCTTCCATGCCTTTTCTGAGGCTGCTTTTGTTCCGGGGATGACTTTTCTTCTTCACCACCAGGAAGAATCTAATCAAATCCACCAAGGCTGAGCTTAAATGTCTCCTCAGTTTCCTTCAATCTTTGCTTTTCTCACTGGGAGAGAGTTTTTCTGCATCTGGATCACTAACAATTCATACTCATTGCACTAGAATCAGTAGAATTTTCTGTTTCATGTATGATTTTT
>NW_027753408.1:0-302 GCF_054177405.1 Leptonychotes weddellii | reverse complement strand
TAGATTTGGTAAGAATTGATTGAGTTTGTAGTATAATTCTAACATAGCTGTGTCAGGACTTGCTAAATGGATTATATAAAAGACGTCAGAGAAAGGAGAAACTAAGGAAGATGATCAGATTTTTGGACTCTGTAACTGGGGTAAGGGTGGTGCCATTTAATTACATGGAGAAGTCTTTGGGAGAAGTTGATTTAGGAAGGACCTCCTATTTTGGACATTTGGTTTCAGAAGACTGCAAGATACATAAGTGCAGTTCGTAGTTGAATTAATGAGTCTGAAGTTCAGGGAAGAGGTTGAATCTG
>NW_027753407.1:0-302 GCF_054177405.1 Leptonychotes weddellii | reverse complement strand
TACAAAACTTTTAGGAAAAAGCATAGGAGAAAACATTCAGAACCTAGAGTAGGTGAAAAACTTTCTTCCATATGTGACACCAAAAGCATGATCCATAAAAGGAAAAAATGTGATAAATTGGACCTCATCAAAATTAAAACTTTTGTGGGGCAACTGGCTGGGATAGTCAGTGGAGCATGCAACTCTTGATCTCGGGGTTGTGAGTTTAGCCCCACCTGTGGTGTAGAGTTTACTTAAATTTTTTTTTTTAATTAAAACTTATGCTCTGTGAAGGATCTAGTGAAGAGGCTGAGAAGCCAAGC
>NW_027753406.1:0-302 GCF_054177405.1 Leptonychotes weddellii | reverse complement strand
TTGCAATTATTGCAACAATGCAATGAATACACCTGTAAATGTGTATGCATAAGCAGGTACATTTGCAGGATAAGACCGAGCAAAAGGAGATCGTGGGGTCAAAAGTAAATGTGTGTCAAATTCTGATAGATATTACAAACCTGCCCTCTAGGGGGTTAAGACATTTTGCACTCTTACCAGCGATGAAAGGGAGGGCTAATTCTTTACAGTGTTGATACCAAAGAGTATTTTCAAAGTTGGATGTTCGCAGGTGGTGATCATTGAGAAAGGTTTCTCATTGTAGGCAAAGATGAACATGCTCA
>NW_027753405.1:0-302 GCF_054177405.1 Leptonychotes weddellii | reverse complement strand
TATGCTGAACGGTTAGTGAAATGGACTTTGGAGTAAAACAAATATGGGGAGACGATAAGAGCAAGGGAGCATGACTAATGTCTTAAAAAACACCATATTTTAGGGGCGCCTGGGTGGCTCAGTTGGTTAAGCGACTGCCTTCGGCTCAGGTCACGATCCTGGAGTCCCGGGATCGAGTCCCGCATCGGGCTCCCTGCTCGGCGGGGAGTCTGCTTCTCCCTCTGGCCCTCCCCCCTCTCATGCTCTCTCTATCTCATTCTCTCTCAAATAAATGAATAAAATCTTTAAAAAAAAAAATGGCT
>NW_027753404.1:0-302 GCF_054177405.1 Leptonychotes weddellii | reverse complement strand
TAATACATATAACATGCAAAATATGTGTTAATAGACTTCCAGTCAATAGTACTATTAGTAGTAAGGTTTTTGTGGAGTCAGAAATTATACAGAGTTTTGACTATGTGGGGGTCAGCGTCCTAACCCCCACAGTGTTGAAGAATCAACTATGTATGTATTTTATATATTTTACATTTATATGTTTTATATTTATATTACATATTTTGCATATATATATCATTATGTATGCCTGTATTAAGTGAAATGAATGATAGCAGTGATACAGGGGATGGGAGGGAGAAATGAGGATTTTTTTTATTTTA
>NW_027753403.1:0-302 GCF_054177405.1 Leptonychotes weddellii | reverse complement strand
TTTTTTTTTTAAAGATTTTATTTATTTATTTGAGAGAGAGAGAATGAGAGACAGAGAGCATGAGAGGGAGGAAGGTCAGAGGGAGAAGCAGACTCCCTGCCGAGCAGGGAGCCCGATGCGGAACTCGATCCCGGGACTCCAGGATCATGACCTGAGCCGAAGGCAGTCGCTTAACCAACTGAGCCACCCAGGCGCCCCGAGGAACAAGCAAACTTTTTTGAGGAAAATGGTTAGATAAATAGGATGAAAATGATAAACAATGTCATATTATGAAAGACAAGGGAAAACTATTTTGAGAAAAG
>NW_027753402.1:0-302 GCF_054177405.1 Leptonychotes weddellii | reverse complement strand
TTTTTTTTTTTAAAGATTTTATTTATTTATTTGAGAGAGAGAGAATGAGAGACAGAGAGCATGAGAGGGAGGAGGGTCAGAGGGAGAAGCAGACTCCCTGCCGAGCAGGGAGCCTGATGCGGGACTCGATCCCGGGACTCCAGGATCATGACCTGAGCCGAAGGCAGTCGCTTAACCAACTGAGCCACCCAGGCACCCTCTACATAATATTATTCACGTGCATTCTCTCTACCTCTCAATTCTTAAAAGGAAGACTAAATAATTGCAGAATTTCTAAGCTAGGAGGGCTGGAAGAGATCTAA
>NW_027753401.1:0-302 GCF_054177405.1 Leptonychotes weddellii | reverse complement strand
GTTTTTCCTTTTTTAAAAATGTATTTCTTTTCATTATGCAACTTTATCATACAGGTATGAGGGGGGATGCATTTAGTTCAATTCACTGCTTACTGTTGATTCCAGGCCTGAGACTTAGGGGAATTACATGTGAACTTCAAGATTTTTATCCCATAGAGATAATTTCTGCCTGGTAGAACAGCAAATCCCAAAGGTTAGAGTTTATGGCCCTTGGAAATTTAACCAGTTTGGTATTTAAATCAGCAGTCTTATTCTAATATTGCCTATTAATATGAAGTTTCACCAAGGCTCTTTGAGGTGTG
>NW_027753400.1:0-302 GCF_054177405.1 Leptonychotes weddellii | reverse complement strand
GCAAACTTTTATTTCCACTGCATTTCTTCTACAGAATTTTATCTTTTATGCTTGAAAGTCTTTTTTAGGCTTTCTTTAAGAAAGCCTATATATGGAAGGCAAGGATCTGGACATTGATTTGCTTATAACTATCCACACTTACTTGCCCCTTGGAAAGCCCCATGTACTGTTTTATTATTGGTAGTTAGTACCCCAACCTTAAGACCATCAAACCTTTTCTCTTCTGTAGCTGACACATTTTACCTGCTATGTGTGAGCACATCAACTTTATGAAGTGGCTACTATGCTTTTTTTTTTTTTTT
>NW_027753399.1:0-302 GCF_054177405.1 Leptonychotes weddellii | reverse complement strand
CCAGGGCGCCTGGGTGGCTCAGTTGGTTAAGCGACTGCCTTCGGCTCAGGTCATGATCCTGGAGTCCCAGGATCGAGTCCCACATCGGGCTCCCTGCTCGGCGGGGAGTCTGCTTCTCCCTCTGACCCTCCTCCCTCTCATGCTCTCTGTCTCTCATTCTCTCTCTCTCAAATAAATAAATAAAATCTTTAAAAAAAAATAAATAAAATAAAAATAAAAATGAACTTCAAGGGAGGGTCCAGATTCTTTAATTACAGTGAAAATTTTTATTGAATATTAATTAAATGTTGGCTTAAAACTTT
>NW_027753398.1:0-4311 GCF_054177405.1 Leptonychotes weddellii | reverse complement strand
AATGTCACCTAGAGGGCGCCTGGGTGGCTCAGTTGGTTAAGCGACTGCCTTCGGCTCAGGTCATGATCCTGGAGTCCCGGGATCGAGTCCCACATCGGGCTCCCTGCTCAGCAGGGAGTCTGCTTCTCCCTCTGACCCTCCTCCCTCTCGTGCTCTCTCTCATTCTCTCTCTCGCAAAAAAATAAAAATAAAAATAAAAAAATAAATATCACCTAGATTGGTTTTTCACTGTATTTTCTTTGTCACTGAAATTCCTCTTTGTTGTTTCTGTCCCTTACATTTTTTTTAAAGATTTTATTTATTTATTTGAGAGAGCGCATGCGAGAGCATGAGCAGCGTGAGGAGCAGGGGGAGAAGCAGGCTTCCCATTGAGCAGGGAGCCCGATGCGGGGCTCGATCCCAGGACCCCAGGATCATGACCTGAGCCAAAGGCAGGTGCTTCACCGACTGAGCCACCCACGCACCCCATCATGGGCTTATATTTTAAATATGACAGGTAAATATAGTCACGGTAGATCCGTGACACTGTCCCTTGCCCTCCCGGTCTGTTGAAAATGCTGTTTTACACTCCAAAGTTTAGGTCGTTTTCCGGTTTCGGAGCTGCCCCTGCTTTTTAGTTGTTTATGTCATTAGATCATTGCTGGAAAAGGATCTCACTTTAAGGCCTCCCTCCCCTGTGCGTGGCTGCAGGAAGATGTGCACAAGGTGCCTCGCACTGGATTCGCTGTCTCTGGCTTCTCCTTGCGAGTCCTCCACTGTTTCCTTTGGCTCTCATGTGCTCTCCCTTTGCAGTTGATCTGCTGCCTTTATGTGGCTCACAGTCATGAACTTGCACTAGCTTGTTATTGGTGCTGCTGAGGACCTCTCTCTCCTGCTTTCTGTCTCATTCCAACTTTGCGTCCTCATTCAGGTTCCTGGCCTTGGAAGGCCCATTCTACTCACCTACCTGTGCCTGTGTGTCTGAGCTTGGGTTTTATTCATCAGACATTGCTTACGCTCTTTCACGTACCAGACATATGAGCAAATTATTACAACATCAAGATACTTGGTATCTGTTGAGCCACACAGGAAAGCAACTGCTGCTGTCCAAGGAGATCAGGACAGTTCAAGTCATTTTTGTGAACTTCATGTTACCCTTGAGGGTAAAACCCAGTAGTTTTGATCTGTTGGTGAGGACAGTGAGCCCAGAGGGTTTAGATTACACAGCCAGTCAGTGATAAAATGGGCTCTGTGTCTGCATTTCTTCATTTCCAGTACGTTCTCTTTCTTATTGGCCCCAGGGCCCTCAGTTGACCTTGCTTTTTTATACTCCAGCTGACAAACCATTTTCAAGAATGTACAGCCATGCCCTTTGAGACTGTTTGCTTGCTTGCTAACTTTGTGTGCTGTGTGTATGTCACATGATCAAGTTCAAACCATTTAAGATAAGCTGCCTCCTGCCACAGTCCCCATCCTCCCCCAAGCAGCCACTGTTAACAATTTCTTGTGTACCATTGCGTGTATATTCTGTGCAGATGCAAGCATCCACAACATTTCCACTTGGCACACATGGCTTGATTTAAATTTATTCCTCCTAATTGCAGATTCCCTTCCCTAAGCATCAAAAAACAAGTAATTGGTAGTATATATTTAATGTTTCAGGTGAGGAGACAAAGATTGAGAATGGGAAGACGGTGGTAGAGACAGATTTTTGTGGAGGAGTGGAATCATCTGGGAAAGTATCTGAACCCATAGAACCTCGTCATGAGGACCCTAACTTGGAAGGGCAGCAGATCAAGCCCAAGGAGAAGACTGAATATAAATGCTCAGACTGTGGGGAGGGATTCACCCAGTGCTCAGACCTGATTAGACACGAAGGGACACACACACAAGGGAAGCTCTGTGAATCTGAGGCTTGTCAGAGTCCTAGTCCTACTGCACATCAGAAAATCCGCTCTAGAGAGAAAGGTCATCAGTGTCACGAGTGTGGGAAAGCCTTTCAGAGAAGTTCACACCTTGTCAGGCACCAGAAAATCCATCTTGGAGAGAAGCCTTATCAGTGCAAAGAGTGTGGAAAGGTCTTTAGCCAGAATGCAGGCCTTTTGGAACACCTCAGAATCCATACTGGAGAGAAACCTTACCTGTGCATCCATTGTGGGAAGAACTTCAGGCGCAGCTCCCACCTCAACCGACACCAGAGAATTCACAGCCAGGAGGAGCCCTGTGAGTGCAAGGAGTGTGGGAAGACCTTCAGTCAGGCCCTTTTCCTCACCCACCACCAGAGAATCCACAGCCACTCCAGAAGCCATCGCTGTAACGAGTGCGGGAAAGCCTTCAGTTTGACTTCGGACCTTATTCGCCATCACAGGATTCATACTGGAGAAAAGCCTTTTAAGTGTGCCATATGCCAGAAAGCCTTCCGACTGAACTCCCACCTGGCTCAGCATGTGAGAATCCACAACGAAGAAAAACCCTATGAGTGTAATGAATGTGGCGAAGCCTTCAGGCAGAGGTCGGGTCTTTTTCAGCATCAGAGATATCACCACAAACACAGTCTGGCTTGATGGGGCATCCTCTCTGCAAGGAACATGACGGACAGTATGTTGACAAGCAAACAGCACTTTAGGAAGAGTCACTCCAGCCAATTCTAGCTTCAGAGAACTCCAGGGGGCCAAGCGGGAGGCTCTTGTCCCTTCACTTGTGCTCAGCCTTGGACCAGAATGATTTGATCCTCGATGGGACTGTGGGAACAAGCAAAGCAACATTCTTCACTGCAGGACTTCTCTGAGCCTTTAACATGGTAAATGCATGATTGCACACCTCCCAAGTAGTAGAGAGCCTCATGAGTGAGGGCTTTGAAGTCAGCAGTGAGTCAGTCAAGTATCCACGGATTTATAGGCTTGAACAGAACAAGAGCAGGTCAGTATTTTTGCATCTGCTACAGCAACAGCTATAAAATAAAACTAATGATGTTTGGAAATACACCACTCTCAAAGTGCAGGTTAATGGTGGGCATTTTCCCCCACTGGTTTTACTAACCAACCCCTACTGGCATCCCCCCCACTTTCTCCACCCCCAGTCAGCAGAAGCATTTTGGAAAGCAAAGAAAATTTAATTTGACCACTTCCCACCCCATTCTTGCCACAATACTTCACTGATTCAAGTTGGAAATCAAGGTTTTACTTAAAGTGTGGAAGACATTTCATAAGTCATTTGAATGAATTCAGGTAGCAGCTGTCTTACTTGATAACTCCGGTGCCGGGATAGTTGGCTCCTGCATAGACACTGTTTAGTAAGTGGGGAAAGAAATTAGACTTTTTCCATTTAATACTGATAATGCAATTTTATTTTATTTTTCATAGATTTTATTTATTTGAGAGAGAGAGCATGAGCAGGGGGGAGGGCGGAGGGAGAGAAGCACACTCTCTGCTGAGCATGGAGCCTGACACAGGGCTCGATCCCAGGACCCTGAGATCATGACCTGAACCGGAATCAAGAGTCAGATGCTTAACCAACTGAGCCACCTAGATGCCCCTGATAATGTAATTTTAAAATGTTGCTTGTTCTGGAGTTCTTTGGAAGTCAATAAAGTCAGCTGGGAGGAGATCACGATTTTATACTGTGAATACCAAAATGTCATGGTAATGATGAAGAGTATTGTGCTTAGGGGAGTCCGCTCCTGATTGTTAGTAGCTGAATAGGGTATTGTGTCTGGAAAAAGTGTCTCAGTCTGCCACGAGAATGAACCCTCGTGTATTGTTGAGGGTTTGGTGCATCTGCATATAGTTTAGAAACAAACGAGGAGTGACTTCACAAAAGCTTGTTTTTCTCTCAGGTAGAAAAATCTGGAGACATGCAGTCCAGGACTGATAAAGTGGTTCCATGACACCACTAGGGACCCTGCTTCTGCTTTTCTGCTCCAACATCCTAGTGCACACTATCAGTCCTGAGGTTGTCACATGATGCTTGGTAGCTGCTGAAGCTCCAGCCATCACATGCAAAGTGCAGACGGAGGCAGAAGGAGAAAGATGCCTCCCAGCTCAGCCAACCCTCTGTGAGCAGCCTCCCAGAAGTCCCTTCCACACACATGCTGCAGGCCAAAACTTGGGAAAGGCAGTCTGGAGAGTGTGTCTTGTTGTGGTTTGCGGAGTGCCCAGCCAAAGCAGCTTCTGTCACTAGGAAGAAAGGGGAGCGTGAAGGCTGGAACAGGCACTTTGCAGTCTTTGACCCACTTCCCACCTGCTGCGTGCGGTGGGACCAGGTGCCACCGTTAACACCATTTCCTGGAGGAGGACCAAGTCTGTGGGAGAAGCAGTGCAACCTTTTGTGGCA
>NW_027753397.1:0-302 GCF_054177405.1 Leptonychotes weddellii | reverse complement strand
TTGCCTCTGTCTCCCTTCCTGATCCTTCGGATGCCATCCTCCTGCCTGCCACCACCTACCTGCCAGGGCTGCCAAGTTCCTTCCTGCCTAAAGGCTTTTGTGCTCTCCATTCCTTCCAATGAGATGCTCGGTCTCCAAATATCCACAGTGTCGTCTCCTTTCATGATTCATGTCTCTTGTGCACCACTCTCTGATGGGTCTTCCTGAATCACCCCGTGGAAACCTTTCCCTGTGCCTCTACATATTTTGGTTGCCGAAGTGAGAGCATCTTTGGGACTCCTACTCTTTGCTCTAGTGAGGAG
>NW_027753396.1:0-302 GCF_054177405.1 Leptonychotes weddellii | reverse complement strand
GTTCACTCATTTCTCCTCCCTTCCCCCCACCTCTGGAAATCACCAATCTGTTCTCCATAACTGTGAGCTTAGTTACAATATATATATGTTTTGTATATATATATTTTTAGACTCCACATATAAGAGAGGTCATGCGGTATTTGTCTTTCTCCGAGTTATTTCACTTGGCATCATGCTGTTGAAGTCCATCTATGTTATCCCAAATGGCAAGATTTCATTCTTTGTATTGGCTGAATAATACTCCATTGTATAAATATATGCCATGTCTTCTTTATCCATTCATCCATTGCTGAATACTTAGG
>NW_027753395.1:0-302 GCF_054177405.1 Leptonychotes weddellii | reverse complement strand
TCTTAAGTAAATTCAGAAAATGTGTTTGGACCTCTATGAACTTTCTACGTTTAAGGGAAATTTTAAAAAGTCAGATTCTTCTGAAAAAAGAGGAAGGGGACTGAGAGAAAGGGATCTAATCTGATATTAAATGAAAGATAAAGATGAGAGGGGCTTGCAAGGAATAGAGCTATTTTAATATATTTATTACCTTAAAATCGTGATAGGTTCTGATTCTAAAAGGTCATATAATTATTTTTTTAAAAATTTTTTTATTGTTATGTTAATCACCATATATTACATCATTAGTTTTTGATGTAGTG
>NW_027753394.1:0-302 GCF_054177405.1 Leptonychotes weddellii | reverse complement strand
GGGCTGGTGCTGGGGCCCTGCCCTGCTCCTGTGGCTTAGGGTTCCCCTCTCCTCTCCTCTCTTCTCTCCTCCCCCTTTCTCCCCTTCCCTCCCCTCCCCTTCCCTCCTCCTCTCCTCTCCTCTCCTGGGCTCACCTCCTCTGGTTGGAAACCCCAAGGCAGGGATGAGCCCACCTTTGCAGGCTTTGTGGAGAAGACCAGCTTCAAAGGACATTCTGTGGAATGGAAAGTGCTATCAACAGCAAAAATTACAAAAATAAGGCTTTCTACTCTGAAACACTTATGATGGCTCAACTCATAGCT
>NW_027753393.1:0-302 GCF_054177405.1 Leptonychotes weddellii | reverse complement strand
GCATGTATGAGTGAGTGAATGAACTACAGGACAAGTCATCTGGGGGAAGAGCGGCTGGGTGGGCCTGGCTGCAGAAGGTGACGCAGAGGAAGGGACCTGGCCAGGAAGCGTGGACTCTGCCAGGGCCACAGCACACGATGCCCGTTCCGGCAGGGCTGGGAAGAGCCGGCCAGGCAGCCCAGCAGATCCCACAGGCCCCGGGGGGGCCCCCATCTCTCTTATGGTTGCCACACCCACGCTGTCCCCGGCCTCGCGGGTGGGACTCCGCCCAGCGCCCGACCCAGCGCCACAGCCACCCGAGG
>NW_027753392.1:0-302 GCF_054177405.1 Leptonychotes weddellii | reverse complement strand
GTTATAAATGTAAGAGGCCTGCACACCAGCTTCTCTAGCTGGTAAGTTAACACTTAAATATATGAAGTATATAAAGTAATCTAATCCATTGTGCATTGAAAGTAGATAGAAACCTCCTGTGAACACCTGGGAAGTAAAATGAGTGGAAAAAGCAACTATCCCACTTGCTGAAGCAGAGGAAAGGAAGAGTGAAATTGACCTTCTTTATCTATTTAAAGAGTGAAGACAGAAACTGCAATGAGAAACAACACAGCATCACTGTTCAACCAAGAGCTAATGTTTGTATCATTTTAGAAAAATGT
>NW_027753391.1:0-302 GCF_054177405.1 Leptonychotes weddellii | reverse complement strand
GGGTTTTTAAGAATCCCATAGGCATTGGAGAAATGATTGGACTCAACAAGCAATCAATCATATTTGAAGCATGTAGAGTATATCTAAGGACCAAAGGTCAGGATTTAATGTCCAAATTCATCCAGTTGTTCAGATGTCTGGAAATAAAAAAAAAGATTTAACTTCAGAGAAGTTTATATGTAGTAATTTAATTGAATTTAAGTTTAATATAAATTAGTTGAATATAAAATAGATTTTTTCTTTCTTTGATAATCTTTGTTGATAAAGACTAATATGATAAATTAGAACCTAAGTGATCTCCC
>NW_027753390.1:0-302 GCF_054177405.1 Leptonychotes weddellii | reverse complement strand
TATCCCCAGCATCCATGTCCCCCTTCCCAAGACCATCCTGATTCGGGTGGGGAGGTGAGGGCGGAGGAGAGGGTGGGAAGCTGTTCTCTTCCATTTGATAGGCTTGATGGGAAAAATACTCAGGATGACTGTCTCCCAGCACAAAAGAGATGAGCCCTTTGGCTGCCCAGCCCTCCAGAAAGTCCTTCTGTCCACTTCTGTTTTTTAAAGATTTTATTTATTGATTTAAGACCTAGAGATACAGAGAGAGAGAGAGGGAGAGTGTGAGCAGGGGGAGAGGCAGAGGGACAGGGAAAAGCAGG
>NW_027753389.1:0-302 GCF_054177405.1 Leptonychotes weddellii | reverse complement strand
GTGATAGAGACCAGCAAAGTCAAGAGAAGTTGAGAACCATCAAGGCCAAGACCGACAGCACTAATTTGATTGTACACCTGATCCTAGGGAAGCATATTTTCATTTTTTTTTTAAAAGATTTTATTTATTTGACAGAGAGAGACACAGTGAGAGAGGGAACACAAGCAGGGGGAGTGGGAGAGGGAGAAGCAGGCTCTCCACTGAGCAGGGAGCCCGATGCGGGGCTCGATTCCAGGACCCTGGGATCATGACCTGAACTGAAGGCAGGCGCCTAACGACTGAGCCACCCAGGCGCCCCGCAT
>NW_027753388.1:0-302 GCF_054177405.1 Leptonychotes weddellii | reverse complement strand
TCAAAAACTAATGATGTAATGTATGGTGATTAACATAACAATTAAAAAATTTTAAAAAATTAAAAGATCAAAAAAATATATTTCTGGCTCATTAATAAAAAATAAAAAAAAAAAAGAACTCAGCCCCTCAACTTGCTCCAGACAACAAACACACAGAGGCAATATAGCATTTGTTGTAGGTAAGCCATCACTCAGAACTGATCCTCAAGCTTTCATCCACAGTTGTCTGCTCCCACCTGCTCCTGCCCAGATTCCCAGCCTAGTTCTATGGCACTGTATCCTCCAAAATCAGACAGACACAC
>NW_027753387.1:0-4311 GCF_054177405.1 Leptonychotes weddellii | reverse complement strand
AGAAGCTGGCTTGGCATCAAGCTAAAACTGATGCCAAATTAATTGATGTGTATATTCAATATTCATTCAACGAATGTTAACTGAGCACTGACTATGTGCCAGGCACTGTGCTGGACACTGAACCTACTTTTTTTTTTCCTTCACTGATAATTTTATTTATTGCCCAAAATTCTCAACAATGAATTTAAAATGGAAAGCATTGATGACTAAGAGGTGACTGCAAAAAGAATCAGACTTTTTTTTTCTTTCTGGAGTAGAATTTAGTGATTCATCACTTACGTACAACACCCAGTGCTCATCTCACTGTAGTTTTTTTTTAAGATTTTATTTATTTATTTGACAGAGAGACAGCGAGAGAGGGAACACAAGCAGGGGGAGTGGGAGAGGGAGAAGCAGGCTTCCCACGGAACAGGGAGCCTGACGTGGGGTTCGATCCTAGGACCTGGGATCATGACCTGAGCCAAAGGCAGATGCTTAACGACTGAGCCACCCAGGCGCCCCCTCACTGTAGTTTTGATTCAAATTTCCCTAATGATTGGTGGTGTTGATCATCTTTTCATGTGCTCATTAGCCATTTGTACACCTTCTCCAGAGAAGTCCTCTGCAATCTCTGAAGTGGGATGTTTGTTTGTTGTTGTTGGGTTGTGGAGTTTTTATATATTCTGGATATTAAATCCCTTATCAGATATGTCATTTTAAATATCTTCTCCCATTCTGTGGGTGGTCTTTTTGTTCTCTTGACAGTATCCTTGGAAGCACAAAAGTTTAATTTTGAATAAGTCCAATTTATTTTTTTCCCTTCCCTGCCTGTGCTTTGGTATCATATCCAGGAAATCACTGCCAAATCCAATGTTGTGAAGTTTTCCTCTATATTTCACTCTAATAGCTGTATAATTTTAGCTCTTCTGTTTAGGTCTTTGATCCATTTGAGTTAACTTTATATGTGGTGTGAGGTAAGGGTCCCACCTCATTCTTCTGCATGTGGATATCTAGTGTGTCAGCACCTTCCGAGGAAAATACTGTCTTTTCTCCATTGATCTTGACACTGCTGCAGAAAATCATTTGACCATATATGTGAGGTTTATGTCTGGACTCTATTTCACTGTACAATACCACTGTCTTTATGCCACTAAAACACTGCTTTGATTACTGTAGCTTTGCAGTAAGTTTTTAAATCAGGAAGTATGAGCCTGCCAATAGTGTTCTTTTTGAAGACATTTTGGCTATTTGAGGTCCCTTGATATGAATTTTAGGATAGACTCTTCTATTTCAGGAAAAAAAAAAGCAGCCATTGGATGTTGATTGAATTGCACTGAATCTGTGGATCACTTGGGTAGTAATGATATCTTAACTATATTAAGTCTTCTGTCCACACACAAGATGCCTTTACATTTATTTATATCTTGTCTAGTTACCTTCACCAATGTTTTATATTTTCCCATATACAAATCTTCCACCTCCCTGGGTAAGTTTGTTTCTAAGTATTTTATTTTTTCGATGATACTGTAAGTTGAGTTTTTTATTTTGTTTTTGGATTGTTCATTGTTAGTAAATAGAAACTCAATTGATCTTTATATGTTGATTTTTTATCCTGCAACATTGCTGAATTTTTATTAGTTCTAATAGCTTTGGTGGAATCCTCAGGGCTTTCTATATAGAAGATTGTCTCATCCATGAACAAAGAAAATTTTACTTCTTCCTTTCCAATTTGGATGTTATTTCTTTTTCTTGCTTAATTGCTCTGGCTAGGACTTCCAGTACTATATTGAATAAAAGTGGCAAAAAATGGGCATCTTTGTCTTGTTCCTGATCATAGGAGAAAAGCTTTCAGTTTTTCACCATTGAGCATGATATTATTTGTGTTTTTTTCACAGATGTCATTTCATTATTCACATTTTCTTCTATTCCTACTTTGTTCACTCTTTTTTTCCCTATCATGAAAGGGTGTTGAATTTTGTCAAATGCATTTTCTTTATCAACTGTGATAGTCATGTGGTTTATTACATTGGTTGATTTTCATATGATGAACCATCCTGAAATTAATACTGCTTGGCTATGGTTTCTTTTAAAGATTTTTATTTATTTATTTGAGAGAGAGAGAATGAGAGAGAGCGCACATGAGAGAGGGGAGGGTCAGAGGGAGAAGCAGACTCCCTGCCGAGCAGGAAGCCCGATGTGGGACTCGATCCCGGGACTCCAGGATCATGACCTGAGCCGAAGGCAGTTGCTTAACCAACTGAGCCACCCAGGCGCCCTGGCTATGGTTTCTAATCCTTTCAATATGCTGCTGAATTTGGTCTATTATTTTATTGAGGTTTTGCACCTATTCTCATAAGGAATATTGGTCTGTAGTTTTCTTATACTGTTTTTGGTTTTGCTATCAGAGCAGTGCTAGTCTTACAAAATGAGCTTGGAAGTACTCCATCCTTTTCATTCTTTAAAAGGCTTTGAGAAGGATTGGTGTTAATTCTTTTTTTTTTTTTTTAAAGATTTTATTTATTTATTTGAGAGAGAGAATGAGATAGAGAATGAGAGCATAAGGGGGGAGCGGGAGAGGGAGAAGCAGACTCCCCGCTGAGCAGGGGAGCCTGACGCGGGACTCGATCCCAGGACTCCAGGATCATGACCTGAGCCGAAGGCAGTCGCTTAACCAACTGAACCACCCAGGCGCCTGGTGTTAATTCTTTTTAATTGTTGGTTATATTCACTGGTGAGGCCATTTGGTCCAGGGTTTTTCTTTGTTAGAAAGTTTTGGTTACTAATTTAATCTCCTTATTACAAGTCTGTTAAGATTGATTCTTTTATGATTCAGTCTTGGTAGGTGTTATCTTGCTAGGGATTAGTCATCATGTTCATTAGGTTATCTAATTTATTGGTGAACAATTATTTACAGTCTTGTATTATAATCCTTATTAGTAAAATCAGTAGTAATGTCCCCCTTTTTTAACTTTTTCCCCCATTTTCATTTCTGATTTTAGTATTTGAGTCTCCTTTCTTTCTTTCTTTGTCAATCTAACTAAAGATTGTTCAATTGTATTGCTCTTTTCAAAGAATAAATTTTTGACTACAATGATTTTCTCTACTGTTTGTTTATTCTCTATTTTATTTATGTCCAATCTCATCTTCATTATTTATTTTCTTCTGCTAACTTTGGGTTTAAATTGTTCTGCTTTCCTTAAAGTAGAAGGTTGTTGTTTTAAGATCTTTCTTCCATTTTCTTCTTCTTTTTCATTTTTATTTTTTAAATTTTTAAATTTTTTTAGAGAGCAAGCTCGCAAGTAGGAGTGGGGGATGGGGGGAGTGGAATAGAGAGAATCTTAAGCAGGATCCACACCCAGCACAAAGCCTCATGCAGGGCTTGATCTCACAACCCTGAGATCATGACCTGAGCCCAAATCAATTCGGACACAACTGACTGAGCCACCCAGGTGCCCCTTTTTCTTCTTTTTTAAGGTAAGCATTTATAGCTATCAATTTCCCTGTTAGGACAGCATTTCCTGTAGAGCAGATGTAGTTATAATAAACTCTCCTGCTTTTGTTTATCTGGGATTATCTCTCCCTCATTTTTGAAGGACTATTTTGCTGCACATAAAAATCTCAGTTGACAGGTTTTTTCTTTCAGCACTTTAAATATCTTCTGAACTCCAAAATTTCTACTGAGGAATTATTTGATAATCCTATCACAAATCTCTTGTATTTGATGAATCACCCCTTCTTTCTTGCTGCCTTTCAAAATTCTCTCTTTATCCTTGGCTTTCAATAGATTAATTATAGTGTGTCTCAATTCAGATCTTCTGTGAGTCTGTCCTACATGGAGTTTGCTGAGTTCCATGGATTTGCAAATTCGTGTCTTTTTTTTCTTTTAAAGATTTATTTATTTGAGAGAGTGCACGCATGCGCACATGTGGGGTAGGGGCAGAGGGAGAGGGGGAGAGAGTCTTAAGCAGACTGTGCTGAGTACAGAGCCCCATGTGGGTCTCAATCTCATGACCCCAAGATCATGACCTGAACCAAAACCAAAAGTTGAATGCTTAACTAACTGTGCCACCCAGGCGCCCCTTCCTTATGATTTTCTTTCTTTCTTTCTTTTTTTTTTAATTTTTGATGTAGTGTTCCATGATTCATTGTTTGTGTATAACACCCAATGCTCCATGCAGAACGTGCCCTCCTTAATACCCATCACCGGGCTAACCCATCCTCCCACTCCCCTCCCCTCTAGAACCCTCAGTTTGTTTTTCAGAGTCCATCGTCTCATGGTTCATCTCCCCCTCCGATTTCCCGCCCTTCATTCTTCCCCTCCTACTCTCTTCT
>NW_027753386.1:0-302 GCF_054177405.1 Leptonychotes weddellii | reverse complement strand
GCCACCCAGGCCCCCCTTAAAGGATGTTCTTTAGAAGGAAGGAAAATTATCCTGGGAAGCCTGGCAGTAAGAAGTAAAGAGGAATGGAAAGTTAAACTTATAGGGGGAGCCTGGGTGGCTTAGTCGTTAAGCATCTGCCTTTGGCTCAGGTCATGATCCCAGGGTCCTGGGATCGAGCCCCACATCGGGCTCCCTGCTCTGCAGGAAGCCTGCTTCTCCCTCTCCCACTCCCCCTGCTTGTGTTCCCTCTCTCGCTGTCTCTCTCTCTCTGTCAAATAAATAAATAAAATCTTTAAAAAAAG
>NW_027753385.1:0-302 GCF_054177405.1 Leptonychotes weddellii | reverse complement strand
CAGTATGGTTAATATACAGTATTAAATTAATTTCAGGTGTACAATATAGTAATTCAACATTTCTATATATTAGTGCTCATTAAGATGAGTACACTCTTAATCCCTTCACCTATTTCATCCATCCCTCCACCCACGTCCCCTATGATAACCATCAGTTCTTTATAGTTAAGAATCTGTTTTTTGGTTTTCTTTTTTTTTTTCCTCCATTCTTGTTCCTTTTGCTTCTTAAATTCCACATATGAGTGAGATCATATGGTATTAGTCTTTCTCTTACTGACTTATTTCACTTAGCATTATACTCT
>NW_027753384.1:0-302 GCF_054177405.1 Leptonychotes weddellii | reverse complement strand
TGAGAGGCCACATTTTTTTCATTCAAACAAGTAAATGGCTCCAGGAGAAAAAGGAATAAAAAAAAAATAATCGCATCTAAGAAACACGAATGACTAAGGTGCCCTATTGTATCCTTTCTTACTTGTGTTACTTCCCTATATTAGCCAACCACTTATACTGAAAATGGTGTTACAGCAGGAAAATGAATGATAGGGCAACCCTTAGTTCCTTTTTTACTTTCACTCATTCTTTTTTTTAATTAATTTTTATTGTTATGTTAATCACCACACATCATTAGTTTTAGATGTAGTGTTCCATGATT
>NW_027753383.1:0-302 GCF_054177405.1 Leptonychotes weddellii | reverse complement strand
TGGGTGGACCCTAAGACCGTGCTGCTGAGTGAAACGGGCCAGTCACAAAGGACACATACGACACTATTCCCTTTATATGACATGTCCATAACAGGCAAATCTATGGAGACATTAAGTAGACTGGTGGTTGGAAAGGGAGGGGGTTAAGCAAAGGGTACGGGGTTCTTTCTGGGGAGAGGGAAATGTCCCAAAATTGATTCTGGTGATATTGTACCCGTCCGTGAAATGGCCAAGACTTACTGAATTTGCACCCTTTACATGAGTGAGTTGTATGGTATGTGAATTATAACTCGATCAAGCTG
>NW_027753382.1:0-302 GCF_054177405.1 Leptonychotes weddellii | reverse complement strand
CTGGTAGAGGAAGCTCCATGGTGTTTGAAGACAGGCTGTGTTTCGTGTTTACTAGTTTTTGCTCCCTTAGAATAAAAGACCAGGCCGTCCTTAGGAAGGACTGTTGTCCCTTCCTTTTCCTGTTGTGGCTCAGACAGCTGCCTCTGCAGACAGCTTGAGATGGGGAGCAACCTTGGGTGCAGCCAGCCCCAGGCTGCACTGTGGGGGTGTGTGAGAGAAGCCACCCCAGTCCTCCCTCAGCCCGAGCCACCTGGCTCCTTTGTTTCTTTCTCCTCCTTGGCGTCTGGGGTACAAGAGGCAGT
>NW_027753381.1:0-302 GCF_054177405.1 Leptonychotes weddellii | reverse complement strand
TCAGCATCGCAGGCTTCCTTTTCCTTCTGGCCCTATCCTTCTTGCCCCACAAGCTTGGCATCCTCTGGTGGTTATTCTTGCTATTTTATCCACCTCTGAGAGTGACAATAATCTTAATAAAATAGAGTCATGCATTTCCTCTAAGTAGCTAGACGGTCCTAAGGGTTTAGACACAGACTAAATAGACAGAGACTAATCATTTTTTTTTATTCTTATGTTAATCCCCATACATTACATCATTAGTTTTAGATAAAGTGTTCCATGATTCATTGTTTGTGCATAACACCCAGTGCTCCATGCAG
>NW_027753380.1:0-302 GCF_054177405.1 Leptonychotes weddellii | reverse complement strand
TTTTTTTTTTGCTGTGCTTCCTATCTCTCACATGCGGGCATTAGCATTTTAGATGGTATTGCACTCAAAAGAAGTGTGTTGTCATGTACTGAGTAATGATCAGAGAAGGAAATAAACTTTATTTTGTATGGTACTTTCGAAAATGATTTTTTTTTTCTCTAGCCGAGGAGTATGTACCACATCTCAATTCATTGTACCCATAACCTAGAAAATCAGTGAATTAAGATAATTATTCAGAAAATTTACAACAACAAAGACCCTCATGAATCAGAATGATAATTTGAAGAAAGTACACTCTCTGG
>NW_027753379.1:0-302 GCF_054177405.1 Leptonychotes weddellii | reverse complement strand
TTTTTTTTTTAAAGATTTTATTTATTTATTTGACAGAGAGAGAGACAGCGAGAGCAGGAACAGAAGCAGGGGGAGTGGGAGAGGGAGAAGCAGGCTTCCCGCCGAGCAGGGAGCCCGATATGGGACTCGATCCCAGGACCCTGGGATCATGACCTGAGCCGAAGGCAGACGCTTAACGACTGAGCCACCCAGGCGCCCCGAGTTTTGAGACTTCTATTTTCCAGATATATCTGGATAAAATTCTTCATCAGGTATATACTTTGCAAACATTTTCTCCCAGTCCATGGCTTGTCTTTTCATTC
>NW_027753378.1:0-302 GCF_054177405.1 Leptonychotes weddellii | reverse complement strand
TAAAAAGGCCCTGGCCCGCAAAGCAGCGGCGTAGACGCGCTGGGACCCGGAACAAACCCTTCCCTGGTGGTCCGGAGCGCCACCTCGGGGAGCCCCAAACCCTCAGGCCCATGTCCGTGCTTCTGCACCCTCCCCACCATGGGCTCTCCCCACGCAGACCCGGTGGATTGCTCTGCCTCCGTCTGCCCTCACGCCCTTGGCGGGCATTGCTCTGCCCGCCGCACCTGCACCTCGGACCCGGGGGAGGCCGCTGGCCGGGCACGTCGGGTCCGCCCCGGCGTTGCGCGTGTCTGATCCCCACT
>NW_027753377.1:0-302 GCF_054177405.1 Leptonychotes weddellii | reverse complement strand
CTGCCAGTCCCCCCCCACGTGACTTGTCCCGCCCGCCCCCCCTCACTTGTCCCGCACGGCCTGGATGGCCTCGGCGGCGCTCTCGTAGTTGTGCTTCTCCATGTGTCGGTACATGGTGCTCAGCTCCACCTGCCGCCGGAAGTAGATGTCCACCGAGCTCTGCTTCACCGTCGCGTAGATGAACTTGTCGGAGGGATTCCTCAGCTGCAGGGCCAGAGGACAGGGCTCGCGGCTGCTCCCGGGGCCCACCCCAGGCAGAGTTCCGCTGACCTCACGCTTCCCGCCCCCAGCCGGCCAGGCCT
>NW_027753376.1:0-4311 GCF_054177405.1 Leptonychotes weddellii | reverse complement strand
ATGTGCTATGGTGAGCGCTGTGAATTGTTTAAGACTGTTGAATCACAGACCTGTACCTCTGAAACAAATAATACATTATATGTTTAAAAAAAAAGAAGAAGAAGAAGAAGAAGATAGCAGGAAGGGAAAAATGAAGGGGGGGAAATCAGAGGGGCAGACAAACCATGAGAGACTATGGACTCTGAGAAACAAACTGAGGGTTCTGGGCGGGGGGATGGGTTAGCTTGGTGATGGGTACTGAATGGAGAACTGGGTGTTATACGCAAACAATGAATCATGGAACACTACATCAAAAACTAATGATGTAGGGCACCTGGGTGGCTCAGTCATTAAGCGTCTGCCTCCGGCTCAGGTCATGATCCCGGGGTCCTGGGATCGAGGCCCGCATCGGGCTCCCTGCTCCGCAGGAGGCCTGCTTCTCCCTCTCCCACTCCCCTGGCTTGTGTTCCCTCTCTCACTATCTCTCTCTCTCTGTCAAATAAGTAAATTTTAAAAAATCTTAAAAAAAAAAACTAATGATGTAATGAATGGTGATTAACATAACATAATAAAAAAAATTAAAATAAAATAGTCAGAGCCTTATGACTGTCATGGGCCAGAGGCATTTTTGCCTTCCTAGGCTTCTTTTCTCCACAAAAAAATATAAACATCGGAGGTAAAAGACCTGTACTCCAAAAACTATAAAATATTGATGAAAGAAACTGAAGACAACACAAACAAATGGAAAGATATTCCATGCTCATGGGTTGGAAGAACAAATATTGTTAAAATGTCCATGCTACCCAAAGCAATCTACACATTCACTGCAATCCCTATTAAAATACCAGCAATTATTTAGATTTAGAACAAATAATCCTAACATTTGTATAGAATGACAGAAGACCCCAGATAGCCAAAGTAATCTTCAAAGAGAACAAAGCTGAAGGTATCACAATCCCAGATTTAAAGATATCCTACAAAGCCATAGTAATCAAAACTATATGTCACTGGCACAAATATAGACACATGGGTCAAGGAAACAGGATAGAGAGTCTAGAAATAAACTCACACTTATATGATCAATTAGTCTATGACACAGGATGTGATAATAGACAATTGGGAAAAGGCAGTCTCTTCAACAATTGGTGTTGGCAAAACTGGACAGCTACAAGTAAAAGAATGAAACTGGACCACTTTCTTATACCACATACAAAAATAAACTCAAAATGGATTAAAGATTTAGATGTGAGACCTGTAAACATAAAAGTCCTAAAAGAAAACACAGGCAGTAATTTCTTTGACATCAGCTACAGAAACATTTTTCTAGCTCTGTCTCCTCAGGAAAGGGAAACAAAAACAAAAGTGAACTATTGGAACTTCACCAAAATACAAAGCTTATGCACAGCAAAGGAAACCATAAACAAAACAAAGAGGTGACCTACTGAGTGGGAGAAGATATTTGCAAATGATCTATGTGATAAGGGATTAATATTAAAAAAATATAAAGAACTTATACAACTCAACACCAAAAAACCAAGGAATTCAATTCAAAATGGGCAGACACTATGAATAGACATTTTTCCAAAGAAGACATACAGGTGGCCAATAGACACATGAAAAGATGCTCAGCTTCACTAATCATCAGGGAGAAATGCAAATTAAAACCACAGTGAGATATCACCTTATACCTGTCAGAATGGCTAGTATCAAAAAGACAAAAAATAACAAGTGTTAGAGAGGATGTGGAGAAAAAGGAACCCTTGTGTCCTATTAGTACAAATGCAAATTGGTGCAGCCACTGTGGCAAACATTATGGATGTTCCTCAAAAAAGAAAAATAGAAACTCCATATGATAGAGTAATTCCATTACTGGGTATTTACCTAAAGAAAATGAAAACACTAATTCAAAAAATATATGCAACCCTGTGTTTATTGCAGTATTATTTACCATAATCCTTCAAGATACAGAAGCAACCCAAGTAAGTGTTCACTGATAGAAGAATGGATAAAAGCTGTGGTGTGTATATATCCAATGGAATATTACTCCACCCTAAAAAAGAATAAAATCTTGCCATTTGCAACAATGTGTATGATCCTAGAGGATACAGTGCTAAGTGAAATATGTCAGCCAGAGAAAGACAAATACCATATGATTTCACTCAGTGGAATTTAAGAAACAAATCAACGAAAAAAGAGACAAACAAAAAAAAGACTCTTAAATACAGGGAACAAACAGGTGGTTGCCAGAGAGGAGGTGTGTGTGGGGGATGGGTAAACAGATAAAGGGAATTAACAATACACTTATCTTGATGAGCAGTGAGAAATATATAGAGTTGTAGAATCATTATATTGTACACCTGAAACTTATATTACAATGTATGTTAATTGTATTTGAATAAAAAATAAAAATTTGAAACAAAAAGAATTAAATTGGCATGAGACAGATTAACAGGAGAAAATAAAATTTAGTTATGTACATGCGAGGAATCCCCATTAACATGAGAGATTCCAAAGATAATCAGGCAAAATAAGACATATATGCCATCCCAAACTAAGGTGAAGAGGGTAGAGGCCTGGGACTTCAAAGGAAAGTAAAGCAATTCACAAAAAGATGAAAAAGAGTAAATGTTTGGTAAACAAATGTTGGCTGGATCTTGCCTCTATGGGACATAGAGAGGACTTTAATCAAACAGATCTTGCTAGGTTCCTCTACCATGTTCATATTCTATGATATTCATATTATATGATAGGTATCTATGGTGATGGCTCCCTTCCTGGGAGCAATTCCTTTAGGCAATTAGTGGGAAGGAAAAAAGAAAAACTTCCCGAGCCTTCTGTTTCTTAAAAATAATCAGCCTAAAATAATCCACATGCCAAAGAGATACATTTTGGGATGGCAAATAAAAAATATTAAAAATTATATTTTATGGTTGTATTGGTATAAAGACTAATATATTAATATCATGTATGAAAACTTTTCTTGGGGGCGCCTGGGTGGCTCAGTCATTAAGCGTCTGCCTTCGGCTCAGGTCATGATCCCAGGGTCCTGGGATTGAGCCCTGCATTGGGCTCCCTGCTCAGTGGGAAGAATGCTTCTCCCTCTCCCACTCCCCCAGCTTGTGTTCCCTCTCTCACTATCTCTCTCTCTGTCAAATAAATAAATAAAATCTTAAAAAAAAAAAAAAACTTTTCTTGGACCTAAAATTTTGGGTTTTTTTTTTTTCTGATTGGAAAGAAATTAAAACTTGTTTCTGAGCCCTGGGCACTATATCTCCTAATGGAGAAGTCACCCTGAGAACAGTGTCCAGAGCATGATAGCTGTTCAACTGTTGAATGGAGTAAATGGATGGCATGTAATCTAGGATAGTTGGGTCCTGCCTCACTTCCACTTAACTGGTTAATAATCATCAAAAGTCCTGTATTTATAAACCAAGAGGGTAAAATCTGTTGCATTTCCTTCTGTTTTCTCAACTCCTCTGAAATTCAATGACAGTTATGGTCTGTGCCATATCATTTTGCCTTTTATTACACACATCTAATATCTTTTATTGCTTTTGTGATTGTTTGAAGTGTTAGTCTTATCTCTGTGACTAGATTATAGAGTCCTTCAGGACTGGGATTTTATTGTATTCTTCCTTATAATGTTCCCAGAGTCTATGTATGGCACAGGGTATGTGATTAATTTTTCCTGGTTATTTGTCTGATTGCACTTTTAGGTCATTAAATACATAAAAAGTACAGAAAAAGATAAACTTTAGTCCATAACATAGTTGAGCACTGGATCAAGAGAGAAATGGCTTGAAAGGAGGTAGCAGGTATTCTGAAGCAGGGCTTCTCAGTCTTTTTCAAGTCAGGTCCTGGAACCATAGGAAATGGCCCCATTTGCACAGCACTTGGCTAAAGGAATGAGGCTGCTTGAAGCCAGAGGTGACTCAGAACCCACCACCCATGTGGGAGATGAATGTCTCCATATTTATGCTGTTGGGGAGGAAAAATTTCCCCCTCTACCTTCTAGGTTCTTGGCTGAGACCCCTCTATAATGAAAGATTAATAGGAGAAAAAACAAACAGAAGTTTAATAACATATACCTCCTGTATGCATGGGAGAGACCCAGAAAAAAACTGAGTAACTCTTTTTTTTTTTTTAAAGATTTTATTTATTTATTTGACAGAGAGAGACACAGCGAAAGAGGGAACACAAGCAGGGGGAGTGGGAGAGGGAAAAGCAGGCTTCCCGCTGAGCAGGGAGCCCGATGCGGGGCTCGATCCCAGGACCCCGGGACCATGACCTGAGCCGAAGGCAGACGCCTAACGACTGAGCCACCCAGGTGCC
>NW_027753375.1:0-302 GCF_054177405.1 Leptonychotes weddellii | reverse complement strand
TTGCCTCTGTCTCCCTTCCTGATCCTTCGGATGCCATCCTCCTGCCTGCCACCACCTACCTGCCAGGGCTGCCAAGTTCCTTCCTGCCTAAAGGCTTTTGTGATCTCCATTCCTTCCAATGAGATGCTCGGTCTCCAAATATCCACAGTGTCGTCTCCTTTCATGATTCATGTCTCTTGTGCACCACTCTCTGATGGGTTTTCCTGAATCACCCCGTGGAAACCTTTCCCTGTGCCTCTACATATTTTGGTTGCCGAAGTGAGAGCATCTTTGGGACTCCTACTCTTTGCTCTAGTGAGGAG
>NW_027753374.1:0-302 GCF_054177405.1 Leptonychotes weddellii | reverse complement strand
TGAGAGGAGACGAAATCCAGGTCTCCTACTCCTCCGCCATCTTGCTCCGCCCCCCCGGTCAGTTTCTCTTCTAATAGGACAAAGAAAATGAAACACTTTCCCCGCATGTTTTATATTAATTCACTCATCTATGTTCAACTATGGGTTTACCCATCTGAATTTTTATATCCACTATATAATATATGTTATGTAGGATCACAGAAATATATCACGTATCTGGAAAATATATGAAGAAATAATTTATCTCATAGAGAAGAGTCTCTTATGTTAAAACTTGTTTCTAGATCACTTTTCTTTTTTTA
>NW_027753373.1:0-302 GCF_054177405.1 Leptonychotes weddellii | reverse complement strand
CAAAACAGGGGCGCCTGGGTGACTCATTAAGCGTCTGCCTTTGGCTCAGGTCATGATCCCAGGGTCCTGGGATCGAGCCCTGCATCGGGTTCCCTGCTCCAAGGGAAGCCTGCTTCTCCCTCTCCCACTCCCCCTGCTTGTGTTCCCTCTCTCACTGTCTCTCTCTGTCAAATAAATAAATAAAATCTTTAAAAAAAATCAAATCAAATAAAAAATTTTTAAAGAAAGCAAAACAAAAACAAAAAACCACACACACAGAATAGGCAATGGTATCTTCCAGCAATTTACTGTACAATATTTGT
>NW_027753372.1:0-302 GCF_054177405.1 Leptonychotes weddellii | reverse complement strand
TGCCGAATCAGAGGCGCAAGACACCGGCCACCCCTGAGTGCTGAGCGGCCCCGTTTCAGACTCAGGATGCACACGCTGGAGGGCGGCGGGGTGCGGAGCAGCTGGGCCTCGGAGCGGGGAGGGGGCGCCGGCCAGAGCGGGTCCCACGTGGGGTGCGCATGTCTCACCCGCACTTGCAGGCAGAGGGCGCCAGGGAATCGGAGGGGGAGGGGGAGGCGTGCACGTGTGTGTGTGCATGTGCGTGGGGATTATCATCATCCCGGTTTTCAGACGAGATGAGGAGGCTGAGGCTCTCGTCGGCG
>NW_027753371.1:0-302 GCF_054177405.1 Leptonychotes weddellii | reverse complement strand
CAAATAATTCTATAGGTAAACATTAGTATCTATATTAAGCTAAACATGAGCTCTTATCAATGACTCCAAATCTAATCCACTACCACATGGATCATTCTAGCCTCCTCCCCTTGCTAATCTGCAAACTCTCATTCCAACAGTGAGAAACCTGACTCTCAACATCCACCATCTATTTACTTCATAGTTCAGTTTCCGTATATATATATAGCAATATTAGAATGATTAACTCTCACCTCTGTGGGAAACAATTTTGGCAACTACAGGACAAAGCTTTCGTGCAGTTCTTTTTTTTTTTTTTTTTT
>NW_027753370.1:0-302 GCF_054177405.1 Leptonychotes weddellii | reverse complement strand
TGGATTAGCAAGCTATGTCAGCGAGTTTTATATTCACCTTTTTATTTTCACATACTGCCTAGATGTTTTGCCAAAGTCATTTCCCTACTATACACAAGGACTATTTTTTTTTGCCATGTACCATGTCATGTGCCACTCAAGGGACACAATTTAATGCACTGCTCTGCTTCCCCATCTTCACTATCTCTGTGATGTGTGCGGGGCTCTGTTGCTCCATCTCACAGCGGGGTGCTCGGGAACATCCCACCTCAGAAAGGCAGTAGCCACCAGGAACTTAAAATGAAGAAGACTACCATTTGATT
>NW_027753369.1:0-302 GCF_054177405.1 Leptonychotes weddellii | reverse complement strand
TATAAGAAACTATTGATGGACCATATATATAAAATATATAATTATATATATTATATATTTAATAAGATTATATTATATAAATATATAAATGCTATATAGCATTTATATATTTATATAATATAATATTTAAAATGAAACTTAAACCATAATAAAATTAAAAAGAAAAATAAGTCCAAACACAAAGCTGACTTTTTTTTTTATATTCTTATGTTAATCCCCATACATTACATCATTAGTTTTAGATGAAGTGTTCCATGATTCATTGTTCATGCACAACACCCAGTGCTCCATGCAGAACGTGC
>NW_027753368.1:0-302 GCF_054177405.1 Leptonychotes weddellii | reverse complement strand
AGATATAACTGGGCATCCTGTATTTTTATTCGCTAAATTTGACAAAACTATTTTAATATCCTATGCCGGATGCCTGGGTGGCTCAGTTGGTTAAGCATCTGCCTTCAACTCAGGTCATGATCTCAGGGTCCTGAGATGGAGCCCTCATCCAGCTCTGCTTCTCCCCCTCCCTCTGCCCCTCCCCCTGCTTGTGCATGTGTGCTCTGTTTTCAAAATCTTAACAAGCAAAAACAGCCTGTGCCAACATCAGTGGAAACGAGTAAATACTTATCTAGCCCTTACTAAGGCCAGCGACTGTCCTT
>NW_027753367.1:0-302 GCF_054177405.1 Leptonychotes weddellii | reverse complement strand
TGGGTTGAAAGAAGTAGGTTGTGGCAAGAAGGATGGTAAAGTTCAAGACACGCATAAAACAGATGAGAAGGGAAAGGGAGAGAGAGAAAGAGAATACGTGAGAAGAGGACAAGACAGGGGTGGAGACTAGCAGTGAGTCCCCGGTAGCCTGCCCCCGAAAGAACGGACCACTTTTGGGATCCCCCCATGTGAGGAATTGCTGAGCATTTTCTTCATGGCCCCAGTCTTGGTCCTCGGCTCCAACTTCTCTCTGGACCCCTGGAGCGCCCACCCTTTGCCAGGCTCTGCCTTAAATGAGCTGA
>NW_027753365.1:0-4312 GCF_054177405.1 Leptonychotes weddellii | reverse complement strand
TTAGAGGGGAGAGGGGAGGGGGGATTGGTTAGCCTGGTGATGGGTATTAAGGAGGGCACATACTGCATGGAGTACTGGGTGTTATACAAAAACAATGGATCGTGGATCACCACATCAAAAACTAATGATGTATTGTATGATGACTATCATAACGTAATAAAATTAAAAAAAAAAGACAAAGATACTAAATACCTCACAAGGGGAATCTTTATGTGTCATTGACTCATACTACAACTGATATAGGCTGGTGACTTTGCCTTCCCAATTAGTCATTTTTTGAAATTGTGAATATTTATACTTTTCTTTTTTGTTTTTTTTAATACTTGTACTCTTCTAAACTATCTATGAAACTACATTTTTCTTCCCATAGTCCAGCAGGAAACAATGCTGACTGACAAGATGGTAGTTTTGAATGTAGCATAAAAATGTGATGGTATTCTCCTTTATTTTTATTCTACTAATAATTTAATATGTTACTGGGGAAAAAATTCAAAAGTTATCAGCTTTTAGGTGTGATTTATGTAACTATGCATTTTCCTGCTGTTAAAACTAATAATCAAAGAACTGTAATAAACTTCTACTTCAAGATGCTCATATATAATTCATTTCTGAAGGCTTGGATTTAAAGTAATTTTCTGTGCACATGGTGTTGTATTCATTTAATTGCCTAGCAAGTGAAACTACAGAATGGTCATTTGTTAGATGGAAGAAATAAGCAATAGGTCTTTTTATTTAGAAATAAACAATGTGCAGAATACAAAGATTAAAGGAGTAAGAAATGGAAACTCACTTTAGCAATATTCAGGGTTATCTGTGAGATAAATATCGATGGGTTTTAGCTCCAAGAAGCTTATAATCTTGATGAAAAAGCCCAATATACATAAATGTAAATAAATATATGTATAAAAAATACATATGAATAGTACATATATGATAGCATATCATATAATAGATATGTATATCACATAATATAAACATGTTTAAAAATAATATATAAAATATGTTCACAATATATTATACATTTTATATAGCATTCCTCATATTTTATCATATATATCTTATATGATACATGTAAAAAATATATAACTTACATATATGTGGGAAAATATGAGGAAAAACCATTTAACTATAAAATATGTGAACATAAAAATTACAGGCATAGTCATATTTCTTAAAAGCTTTTCTCCATTCTCATCAAGGGTCTTGTATCTCATTTAACTGCCATCTCTCTTACTTTCTCTCTAAAACTCACTCAAAACTCCCCTCTTTCCTTATCCTTTCTTTCCCCTTTCAATTCCTCTTTCTCTGGCCACTTCTTTATGATGTGAAGCAATCTAGTACATATACTTTGTTTCTCCAACTTGCCTCTCTAACACTTATCCAGAAAGAGTTGAAATGAAGGGTGTAACATGTCAAAATATAATATGTTTATGTACCTATCACAGATGAGTAGATGAAAAAGTAGAAGATAATTCTGAAGGGAAGGGAAATATGAATGAAAGGAAAAATGGTAGAAATTAGAATTATACATATAGAAGACAAAAGGCAGCAAAATAAGGAAAACTGCTGAAATGTAGTAGAAAATAAATATATGTAAATAAGGAGGTGTTAAATTATGGACACACTAGAACACATTATGGACTTTTGACTAAGATGAAAACAGTTTTTCTAAGAATAGAATACAAAATGATTTAATGAGTGAGAAAGAAAAGTCAGAAGGATAGTGAGATATTAAAAAAATAGGTGATAAAGGACTGTACAAAGGTAGTAGAAGCCAACAGAAAGAAAAAAAAAACTTTCTAAAAATATAGATACAAAAAATCTTCAACAAAATTCTGGCAAACTGAATTCATTGGCATATTAAAAAGATCTTACATCATGATTATGTGGGTTATTTCCTTGGAATGCAAGAATGGTCAACATACTAAAATCAATTAATGTAATATGCCACATTAACAGAATGAAGGATAAAAATTACATGATCATGTCAACAGATGCAGAAAAAATTATTTGACAAAATTCAACACCTTCTCAAGATAAAAACACTCAATAAAATAGGTATAAAAAATGTAACAATATAATAAAGGCCATATATGAAAAGTCCACAAATAACATCATACTCAAGAGTGAAAACCTGAAAGCTTTTTTCCTTCAAGATCAGGAACAAAACAAAGATGTCCACTCTGGAATTTCTTTTTTTTTTTTTAATCTTTTTTTAAAAAGATTTTATTTATTCATTTGAGACACAAAGATACAGAGAGAGAGAGAGCATGGGAAGGGGGAGAGGCAGAGGGAGAGGGAGAAGCAGGCTCCCTGCTGAGCCAGGAGCCTGGGATCATGACCTGAGTTGAAGGCAGATGCTTAACCATCTGAGCCACCCAGGCGCCCCCACTCTTGAATTTCTAATTCAATATAGTGCTGAAAGACTTAGCTAAAGCAATTAGGCAAGAAAAAGAAACAAAAGGCATCCAAATTGGAAAGGAAGAAGTAACACTGTCTGTTTATAGATGACATGATCTTATACATAGAAAACCCTAAAGAATACCCCCCCACACACACACAACTCTTTTTTTTTTTTTTAAAGATTTTATTTATTTATTTGACAGTGAGAGAGGGAACACAAGCAGGGGGAGTGGGAGAGGGAGGAGCAGGCTCCCCGCTGAGCGGAGAGCCCGATGCGGAACTCGATCCCAGGACCCTGGGATCATGACCTGAGCCGAAGGCAGACGCTTAACGACTGAGCCACCCAGGCGCCCCACACACACAACTCTTAAAACAAATTAAGGAATTCAGCTAAGATGCAGAATATAAAATCAACAAACAAAAATTACATTTATATATACTAACAACAACTATCTTTAAAAAATTTAAAAAACAATCCCATTTACAGAAGTATCAAACTGAGAAGGCAACTGACCTTTGCACTGAACCTACAAAACATTACTGAAAGAAAATGTAAAAGAGGGACGCCTAGGTGGTTCAGTTGGTTAAGCGTCTGCCTTTGGCTCAGGTCATCATCCCAGGGTCCTGGGATCAAGTCCCATATGGGGCTCCTTGCTCGGAGGGGAACCTGCTTCTCCCTCTGCCTGCTGCTCCCCCTGCTTGTGCCCTCTCTCTCACACAAATAAATAAACATTAAAATACATTTAAAAGATACAAATAAGTGGAAAACAGTCATGTGTTCAAGGATTGGAAAAAATCAATATTTTTTAAAATGTCTATACTACCCCAAGTGATCTACAGATTCAATGAAATCCCTATTAAAATACCAAAGGCGATTTGGGGGGAAAGATGGCAGAGGAGTAGGGGGACCCTATTTCAACTGGTCCCCAGAATTGAGCTGGATATCTACCAGGCCACTCTGAGCACCCACGTAACCAGCCTGAGATGTAAGAAGATCTGGATCTCTACGAACAGAATATCGCAGGCGGTTGGTTTTGAGGTACGAAGCGGGGAGCCGTGATTCTGCGGGCAGATATCGGAGGATAAATGGCAGCGGGGGGTGCCTGGCCATGGGGATCCTACACCGCCCGTGAGCGACATCCTCACGCGCTGTGGACAGGGCACAGACTCACAGACCAGTAGCGGTGGGGAAATGACTTTTGGGCAGCCCCAGAAGGCAAACCTGGAGCGGCTGGGTCTCGCGTGCGCGAACTGGGAGCGGCTGTCAGTTTTAGAAGCACAAAGGGCAGAGACTTGCCCCGACCTAGAGGCAGGACTGGGGCGCAGTGGAGGGGCACACAGCCCACGCCGTTACAGTTTATAGCAGCACGGACAGAAATGGAGACGGTGTGGCCTGGAGAGCTCACTGAAGAACAGACTGCGATCTCTCTGCTCTGAGGCAGAGGGTTGGAAATGGTCTCTTCTGCTCTGACTCGTGGAAGAGACGCAGAAAGCCACCAGGGAAAGCCGCAAGAGAACAAAAGCCCCAAAGACTGATTCCTGCTGAGCCCATCCCCCGCCACAGGGGGGCAGGGCAACACCGCCCAAACAGGGTTGCCCGAGTAACAGCGCGGCAGGCCCCTCCTGCAGAAGACAGGGCTGGGAAAACAAGAGGCCAGCAACCCTAAGGTCCCAAGAAAACAGGTGCATCTTGCTTGGGTTCTGGTCAATAATTTGGACTCTATACATTCCCTCAAACACCCATCAACAGAATGACTAGGGGGAGGAGCCCCCCAAATAGAAAAGACTCAGAGATTATGACTTATGCTGCAGATTTACAAATGGATGCAGAGATAACCAAGATGTCGGACATGGAATTCAGGCTAGCAATTGTGAAGACAATGGCTAGAATGGAGAAATCAATTAATGG
>NW_027753364.1:0-302 GCF_054177405.1 Leptonychotes weddellii | reverse complement strand
TACTCAGGCCAGTAGACTTAAAAAAGAATAAGGATTTTTCCAGAAGCACATACTGAGCTCCTCCTGTGTGCAGGCGCTGTGTTAGTGTTGTTCATCCCGGGTCCTTGAGTTCAGATACAAGACAACGATGACCCTGGCCCAGAAGCAGGTGTTCACACAGAGGAAGTATGTATTCGGTGTGGTGGGGAGACGGTGGTGTGGGAGGAAGCCACTCTCCACTTCCTGCTGAGTCTCCGTCTCAGCGAGGAAACGGGGGCATGGCACCTGCCTCGTGGGGACCACTCCGTGATTTCCCCCGTGAC
>NW_027753363.1:0-302 GCF_054177405.1 Leptonychotes weddellii | reverse complement strand
GGGGGAAAAGAAAAAAAAGAGAGGGAAACATAAGAGACTCTTAAAGATAGAGAAGAAACTGAGGGTTGATGGAGGGGAGGTGGGGGATGGGTTAGGTGATGGATATTAAGGAGGGCACTTGTAATGAGCACTGAGTGTTATATGTAAGCGATGAATCACTGAATTCTAATCCCAAAACCAATATTGCACTGTATGTTAATGAACTAGAATTTAAAGAGGAATTTGAAAAGAAAAAATAAAAATAAAAAATATATATTAAAATAAATAAATAAAGTTTTGAGATAAGATAAAGGCATTGAGGG
>NW_027753362.1:0-302 GCF_054177405.1 Leptonychotes weddellii | reverse complement strand
TTTTTTTAAAGATTTTATTTATTTATTTGCGAGTGAGAGAATGAGAGACAGAGAGCACGAGAGGGAGGAGGGTCAGAGGGAGAAGCAGACTCCCCGCTGAGCAGGGAGCCCGATGCGGGACTCGATCCCGGGACTCCAGGATCATGACCTGAGCCGAAGGCAGTCGCTTAACCAACTGAGCCACCCAGGCGCCCCATAAATAAAATCTTTTAAAAAAACTAAAAAAAAAAGATCCTTCTGTTCCTCCTTTTTTGAATTACATCTTAGTGGTTAATCGAGGTATGACCTTGTGCATCTTATCA
>NW_027753361.1:0-302 GCF_054177405.1 Leptonychotes weddellii | reverse complement strand
TATTGCCTACAGAATGGTTTGTGACCAAGAGCAGTTTATTTTTAAGTATTTTACTTCTGTATTAAGGTAATATGGTCATTTCTGGGTAAATATCTTCATAGCCTAATACTAATAATCTAAATTTGAGAAATTTCCAAGAGGTTCAAAGTATGTGCTATTAACCATTTTTGTAATTTCTTTCTGTTGTTTTATCAAAAAGCACATAATAATGCAGCGGGATAAGATTAAAATATGAGGTAGCATGGTATATTGATGTACAGATCTAGATTCTGATCTTGTTTCACATTTCCAACCCATGTGAC
>NW_027753360.1:0-302 GCF_054177405.1 Leptonychotes weddellii | reverse complement strand
TATTGCCTACAGAATGGTTTGTGACCAAGAGCAGTTTATTTTTAAGTATTTTACTTCTGTATTAAGGTAATATGGTCATTTCTGGGTAAATATCTTCATAGCCTAATACTAATAATCTAAATTTGAGAAATTTCCAAGAGGTTCAAAGTATGTGCTATTAACCATTTTTGTAATTTCTTTCTGTTGTTTTATCAAAAAGTACATAATAATGCAGCGGGATAAGATTAAAATATGAGATAGCATGGTATATTGATGTACAGATCTAGATTCTGATCTTGTTTCACATTTCCAACCCATGTGAC
>NW_027753359.1:0-302 GCF_054177405.1 Leptonychotes weddellii | reverse complement strand
TTATTTAATTGACAGAGAGAGAGAGACAGTGAGAGAGGGAACACAAGCAGGGTGAGGGGCAGAGGGAGAAGCAGGCTTCCTGCAGAGCAGGGAGCCCGATGCGGGGCTCGATCCCAGGACTCTGAGATCATGACGTGAGCTGAAGGCAGACGCTTAACCGACTGAGCCACCCAGGCGCCCCTTGAAATATTATTCTTTCATTATTTATTTATTTTTTTTTTGCCACAGAGAAAATGGAATAAGACATGTTTCCTGAGAAAAGGAAAGCCACTTCTCAGGAAAGCCTCTTTCTGAGGAGCCTC
>NW_027753358.1:0-302 GCF_054177405.1 Leptonychotes weddellii | reverse complement strand
GTCCTCCCCGCAGAGGCTGCCTGCAAGGGGCAGCCTTGCTCAGCATGTTGTGACTGTGTAAGCGCCAAGACTCCTCCGCCTGCCCCACCTGAATTCTCAGGTCACTGAGCTCACGTGTGAGGACGGCCAGGGGCAGGGATAAGGTCCCCTGCTGCCCTCAGGACGGAGCAGAGCAGAATCCCCCCAGCCGAAGCTGGAGGAGCCTGGGATGCTGACCCGCAAGGGACACGCAGATATGGACACCTCCTGAAGGCTCCTAAGGGAGGCCCAAGACAGGCCTCTGGACAAGCTCTCCAGCTGTC
>NW_027753357.1:0-302 GCF_054177405.1 Leptonychotes weddellii | reverse complement strand
GTTCACTCATTTCTCCTCCCTTCCCCCCACCTCTGGAAATCACCAATCTGTTCTCCATAACTGTGAGCTTAGTTACAATATATATATGTTTTGTATATATATATTTTTAGACTCCACATATAAGAGAGGTCATGCGGTATTTGTCTTTCTCCGAGTTATTTCACTTGGCATCATGCTGTTGAAGTCCATCTATGTTATCGCAAATGGCAAGATTTCATTCTTTGTATTGGCTGAATAATACTCCATTGTATAAATATATGCCATGTCTTCTTTATCCATTCATCCATTGCTGAATACTTAGG
>NW_027753356.1:0-302 GCF_054177405.1 Leptonychotes weddellii | reverse complement strand
GGGCTGGTGCTGGGGCCCTGCCCTGCTCCTGTGGCTTAGGGTTCCCCTCTCCTCTCCTCTCTTCTCTCCTCCCCCTTTCTCCCCTTCCCTCCCCTCCCCTTCCCTCCTCCTCTCCTCTCCTCTCCTGGGCTCACCTCCTCTGGTTGGAAACCCCAAGGCAGGGATGAGCCCACCTTTGCAGGCTTTGTGGAGAAGACCAACTTCAAAGGACATTCTGTGGAATGGAAAGTGCTATCAACAGCAAAAATTACAAAAATAAGGCTTTCTACTCTGAAACACTTATGATGGCTCAACTCATAGCT
>NW_027753355.1:0-302 GCF_054177405.1 Leptonychotes weddellii | reverse complement strand
CACTGTCCCCATGGAGGTAATGCCAAAATTAGGAACAATACAAGATTCTGTTCACATCAAATTGTTAGTAAATACTGATCTATAAACCTGCCTTACATCATCCAACTCTCAATCATTCAAACCTATGAAGAAAAAGCAGTGCTTACAATGGGAGGCTAAAGCTATTTTAGAAAGTAGACAATGATATGGAATAGTGATTTTGATTTATTCTTAAAACGCCTTCTATTAGAGGCTCCTGGGTGGCTCAGTCAGCTGAGCATCCAACTCTTGATTTCGGCTCAGGTCATGATCTCATGGTTGTG
>NW_027753354.1:0-4312 GCF_054177405.1 Leptonychotes weddellii | reverse complement strand
GCCCCTAGATATATGCTCTTATCAAAAAGGTTTTTCTTGACCATCTTCTCTAAAATAACATTTCCTCCAACCCTCAGGGTTCCCTATAATGTTTGTCTCTTTTTTCACCATGGCACTTACCAACTGGCATTATCATCATCTATCTGTTTTTTTCCTTCTTTAAGGGAAACAGGAAATTTTTATTTTTATTGCTATATCTCCAGGGCAGTGCCTCACATATTTAAGGCTCTGCAAATATCTGTTGAGTTAAATAATTAATTAATATATTTTTGTTACTCAGAGGCACCCCTTTACCACCTATTCCCAAGATGATAAATAGATAGAAATATGTTATACACATAAATATCTGTTAATGATGCAAGATTCCACTTCCAGGACATCTTAGATATCCTTCACATCCACCCTCTTCCTCTGAGCAGCACTTCCATGCCTCATCATTTCTTAACAAGAAACTTGAAAGAACATGTTGAAACTGGCATGTTCCAGTTCCAGATCTAGGCATGGCCCCTTCTATTTTCTTTCCCATGCCAGTGCAGTCTCCCATGATCTGATGATAAATTCTAAACATATTTCTATTACATACAAAGTGACTTGGCACTGAATCACTAGAGGGCAGGACTGTATCATTCCTACATTTGTGTCCCCAGTGCCAAGCACAGGGCATGTGCAATCACCATTTGCTAATAAAAAGAAAAGAATCAAATGGTTCATCTAGTCCATTTTAATTTTTCTTCTCAGTTACCTCTCCAGGAAGGACAGACTCAAGATTCCAAACTACACTGAACCACTTGCATCTCTTTGAAGATACCAGATACAGCCAATGCTCTCCTTTTGCTTCCCTTTATGCCTGATCTACTCTGCCACTCTGTCTGCCTGAGTTTTCCTCAAGCTTTGCTTCCTCTATGAATCCTCCCTATTCACTTGTCGGGTTTCTCCTGAGACATAGGTCTATGCCCACACCTTAGGTGCTCTTCCAGCACCATTTCCCTATAACTCCATAATGGATCACACTCAATTGTAATACAATGTTTACTTCTGAGCACTGTACTTATACACATACAAACCTATGAACACCAACAGGCACTCCTATACATACCACACCTGCACCCACTATGTCCAACACACACAAAGAACATGGATTCCTTGAGGGCAGGGACTGGAGCACAATAAAGGTACACAATAGACACAAAGCAAATGTTATTAAAGAAATAAACAAATAAATACAAAACAAGAAAAGAAATCTATGAACAAAAAGAAATCCAGTGAATGATATTCTCAATTGCTTCTGAAATTGAGAGCTGCAGTGGTATCAAGATTTCATCTTTCCAAAAATTATCTAAAGTCAAATTTACAATAAAGGAGACACCATGGAATTGTGAGAAAAATCAGAAGGACCTATTAGGCACAACCATGCATGAGTTGCTGGGAAGAAGGTGAAGAGGGGAAGAAGGAAGATAACATTATAGTCATATTGGATCAGGAATAAGGGAAGCCCTTTTAGTGAAAACAGCTGTCAGAAATTTGGGAAGAAAGATTGAGATGAAGTGAGGCAGGTCCAGCTTTTTAGGATTTGATAATCATGTACCTGGTCTAAACTAATAATTACTAAAACATGTACTGACTTCTCAAATTTACCATTGGCTATAGACTAGCTCATCCAAATGTCTATTACATGTAGTACAAATCAGATATCCTACATAATAATCTTATTTGGCATATCTGACAGATACTGCAAGTAGCATGAGTAGAAAGAATATATTGATTATAAAGTTTACATTCAAGTTTGGGAGAGAGAGATAAAAGATCTCACTTTGCTTCAGTTTCTCTACTTGCTTGTCATGTGTATGCATTGAGCTGTGCTCCCTCCCCTCAAAATAAGAGATGTTGTAGACCTAAGCCCTACTACCTCAGAGAGTGACCTTATTTGGAGATATGGTCTTTATAGAGGTAATGAAGTTAAAATTAGGTCATTAGGGGGACCTAGTAGAATATGACTGGTGTGTCATAAGAGGGGAAGTTTAGGCACAGAGACAGACATACACAGAAGGAAGAAGGCCATGTGAAGGCAGGATGGAGTGATGCATCTACAAGCCAAGGAACACTAAAGATGGCAAACTAGCAGAAACTAAGAAGAGGCAAACAAGGATCCAACCCCTAATGTTTAAGAGCACAGTCCTGCAGACACCTTGATTTCAGACTTCTAATCTCCAATAAATTTCGGTTGAGACAATAAATTTTTGTTGTTTTAAGCCAGTTCAGGGTACCTTGATATAGCAGTGAGAGCAAAGTAATATACCATGTGAACTTAAGTGACATTTCATCTCTGAGACCTTTATCTATAAATGGAGATAAAGTGATAATAGCTATATACATTATTTTTTGCAGCATTATTTACAATAGCCAAGATATGGAAGCAACCTAAGTGTCCATCCATAGATAAATGGGTGAGGAAGATGTGGTATATACATTCATTATTTAAAAGTGTTGTTTGCAGAATCAAATGGCAAAGCAGTATAAAATATTATATGAGTTTGTAGTCTTTCATACTTACATTTTCTGTAGCTATTTAAAAATCTGTATTCTCAATTAACACACTAGCTTAAGCTTCCTATAATTAAGTTTAAGTACACGGTATTATTTCATATCTAGCTGATCTTTCTCTTTATTAGGTAATTACTTATAATTTCTTTAATTTGCACTCCAATGACAACTGTAAAATAAATTAACAGTTCTTCTAAGAATTAGCAGTAATTAGTATATTTCAGTTAAGCCAAAATAAATTAAGCCAACACTCATACAAAAAAAAAGGAAAAAAGAACAGGAAGAGGGAGATAGAATCTCATACCTTGCTGAATTAAAAGTTTTCTCCTTTATGATTCCCAAATACTGCTACTGATGTCTATAGACTTACAGAATCCTTGAAGTAGCATTAGGGATGACTTAGTGCCATGTTTTAAAATTCCCCTTTACTAGTGTTTATCTAAATGAAGCTTTGAGTACTACTCTAATTGACCTGAAATACTCCTCATCAAAATATTTTCTTTTTGGGCGCCTGGGTGGCTCAGTTGGTTAATCGGCTGCCTTCGGCTCAGGTCATGATCCCGGGGTCCTGGGATCGAGTCCCGCATCGGGCTCCCTGCTCCGCGGGGAGCCTGCTTCTCTCTCTCCCCCTGCCTGCCTCTCTACCTCCTTGTGCTCTCTCTCTCTGTCAAATAAATAAATACAATCTTTAAAAAAAATTTTTTCTTTTTCTCCCCCTTCTATCCCTACCCTGCAGAACCAATGATCTCTGAGACAACAACTAAAACCCTTATGTGCAAAATACAGGGTTTGAAAGCCCCCAAGGCACTTACTTTTCATTGTAACACCTCACTAAACTGGTCATTGTTTTGGGTATACATTTTTAAAATTCTATGTTTATTTTACATAAACTGTCATATGGTTCTCTAAATGTGTCTGCTTGTTCTAATAACTTGCTAATAATGTTAGAGAGAGAAGATATGTTTTCATATTCAGCCTTGGTACTGAAGTGCAGATTACATCTCTTTCTTGTGCACAGCAGTTCAACCAACTGGGTTATTGAGAATCTTATAAAACATTTCATAGAGGAATCAGCAGGTAATAATCAGGTCAAAGTACATATTTCTATGATACATTCCTTACCTCATAATAGAATCATATATGGTTAAATATGCAAACATACACAGTAGAAACAAGGTACCATTTAGTTTAGCTTAAATTTGTAGAGCATGAGCTATTGGTTTGGGTCAATTCGTGTGAAATATCTTTTGCTTGGCTCTTAGTAAAAGAACGAAATTAGAACAGGTATAAATTCCCAAAGCAGTCTGATTCTTGATGTACTCAATCTTTCTCTTCCTTTTATTTTTTCTCACTTTTAATAAACAAGATATTTACATTTTAAGAGGCTTGTATGGGATGTTTCAACTAATTCCCTATTTCTTTTTAAAATTTTTTAAAATTTTATTATGTTATGTTAGTCACCATACAATACATCATTAGTTTTTGTTGTGGTGATCCATGATCCATTGTTTTCATATAACACCCAGTGCTCCATGCAGTACGTGCCCACATTAATACCCATCACCAGGCTAACCCATCGCCCCTCCCCTCTCCCCTCTAAAACCCTGTTTGTTTCTCAGAGTCCATAGTCTCTCATGGTTCATCTCCCCCTCCGATTTCCCTCACCTTCATTTTTCCCTTCCTTCTCTTAATGTCCTCCATGCTATTCCTTATGTTCCACAAATAAGTGAAACCATAGGATAATTGACTTTCTCTGCTTAACTTATTTCAC
>NW_027753353.1:0-14067 GCF_054177405.1 Leptonychotes weddellii | reverse complement strand
CATGGGTTGGACTGGTGGTGGGTATTGAGGAGGGCACGTTCTGCATGGAGCACTGGGTGTTATGCACGAACAATGAATCATGGAACACTTCATCTAGAACTAATGATGTAATGTATGGGGATTAACATAAGAATAAAAAAAAAGTATATGTATAGGAAAAAACAGAGTATACATAGGGTTCAGTACTATACATAGGATTCAGTAGTTTCAGGAATCTACTGAGGATCTTGGAACATATCCCCCGTGAATAAGGGGGGGTACTACTGTATATTTTTGAACATGTTTATTGTAAAATCAGTCATGGTATAACTAGCTATGTCATAATTAAATGGATTATAAGTATAATGCTAGAAGTTGAGATGGAAACTTAAAGTTTATTCAGCTACCCCTACTAATTAGAGCCTCTTTTATCAGAACCCCAAAGTTGGTATGGTAATACTCAACCTGGATCCTCCTGGATTACTCAGATCTTCAGTGTTCAAAATACTACTATCACTCAGTGTGAATAAAGGTACACTGAAAAGGGTACTCTGATACATTTTTTATAGGTCTGTAAATTGATACAAACTTTTTGGTAGAGGATTTTATTATGTTGCTCAATGGTATTAAAAAGGTTTATGTCCTTCGAACTATGCTTAAATAATAACCTGACATACAGAGAAAGGTTCCTGTGCTATGGTATTCACTATGGAAATATTTGTCATATGGAAAAATTAGAAACACCATAATTGTGCAACACCATAAATAATAGTAGGGACATGGTTAAGTAAATTATTATTCTACAAAGCATAACTATGTAGATATGTAAAACAAGGCTAACAGAAACTATATAAATGCCTGTCTGTTTAATGAGCTGAATAACAGCAAACTCCTGAATATTCTACTCTCTCTGGGTATCATATTTTTACTTGGAAAAAAAAATGACCCAAATTCAGTTTGGAAAATATGGTCAATGGAGAGTCATGTGGTCGTGAAGTCATGAGATCTGGAAGCCTCTAGCAATAACCCATCTTATTGTTACATGGCTCTCATGGTTAAAGAAATCTGTCTTCTTGTAACTTCCACCCATTCTTACCAAGTCTGACAAGTGAGGTGACTGAAACAAAAACTTTATAAACCACGTCACATGTGTAAGATATTATGATTTTAACAGGTCCCAGATAACAAAAGGCAGCCATCATATACTAATCACTGTCATAGTTAATATCACAGATATATAAAATTATTTTTTAAAACATTTTCTATTTGGGTACTTTAGGCAAGGGATTTCTATTTGCTCTTTTCCGACCTGCCTTTTTTCATCTGGAACATGGATTTGTGGGTTAGAATTTGAAATACTGTCCAATATTTCTCAAAACTTGAGTCTAAAATATCCTTCCACATAATTGAAGGCAAATGATTGTTTTCTCCCTTTTTTTGCTGAGTGCTTTTCTGGATTTTGTTTTTCACTGTTGACTGATGTTTGTCCTTGAATTATGACAGGTGAAAGCCAAGTGCACATATTACCAAATGAAGTGTGTCAGGAATAGCCAGGGGTGGTGAGTAGAAAAGGCTTGTTCTCTGGGACCACACGATGTCACGGGACTATTAGCAGAATGATTCACATATATTTAGTGTGGGAGCTAGAGCTAAAAGAAGTCTGAAGGGGTGGAATATGATGCTGCTTCTCCATCCTGGGGACTATAGACCTAGTGTGTGCTTTTGTGATGCTTTTTTGTCATGATTCAATGAGGGTATACACTTTGGGTACTGAAGCTTTCAGGCTTTTATGATACATCTACTTTGAAAGTTATATATTATAATGCAAATGTCTTATGATTTATCCTGGTGAGTATAAAATGGAACCAATATAAAGACACACATTTAGGGTGCAATGATCAATTAATCAACTATATATAATGAAGGTGTCCTGGTTGAGTGACAGTTCATGTCAGGAAAAGTTGAAAGTTTTAGTTGGCCAAACTTTGAGAAAAATTTCTGTGGAAAATGTATTCTTTTATATTTGATAGAGGCTAGATTACACAGGTGTATGAATTTGTCAAAACTCAGCAAATGTACAATTAAGAGTGAGAACTCGGGGCGCCTGGGTGGTTCAGTTGGTTAAGCGACTGCCTTTGGCTCAGGTCATGATCCCGGAGTCCCGGGATCGAGTCCCGCATCGGGCTCCCTGCTCGGCAGGGAGTCTGCTTCTCCCTCTGACCCTCCTCCCTCTCATGCTCTCTGTCTCTCTCAAATAAATAAATAAAATCTTTAAGAAAAAAAAAAAGACTGAGAACTCATTTTACATCAAAAGAAAATACTGTAAACAAATATTAAACTCCTGTCAATATGCATGCTGAAGTATTTAGAGGGAATTACACTTACATCTAAAACTTACAAAAAATAAAATGAACTGATGATGGACACAGGAATGGATACCTATCTGATAAAACAAATACATAAAATGTTAGTGGTATAATCTAGGTGATGGTTCTATGCAGTGGTATCTCTGAAGTGGCTCATATAGGCTCACAAGAGCTGATTTTGCACAGATCTTCCCCAGCTCATGTTGGTAGCTTAAAACTGGCCATGGCGGGAATATCTATACCACAAAAATTAGCAAACCACACAAATTAGAGCCTTTTTTTTTTCACCTAGAAAGAGAGTTTACCAACACACCACTGAATGTGTGGGTTGTTCATTATAAACTTCCTTCAACTTTGCTGGAGACTTGAAAATTTTCATAATAAAATACTGGCAAAACAATATGACTCAGTGTGCTTTCATTGATGAAAAAATAGATTAACAGTCAGTTTTTAGACTTTTGCTTCCTAGTAAAATTTAGTAGGCATTTCTCCCACTGCAACAGCTAGGGAAAATAAAGACTTATCACAAAATCATATTTTTAAAACAATGTGGAGAACCATAGAGGCAAAAAGGACTAGAAGAAGGAAGTTCCAGAGGGGAAGAGCACATGGAAAATGAGTTGAGGTTGCTGTCAATTTTCTTCCCCTGGCAGTCCGGGGTGGGGTGGGGGGCGCGGGGGGCATTTGCCAAGGCCCTGCCTAAGGATTGGGCTTAGTATGCAGAGGGGAAGAGTAATCAGGGGAGCTTCCCCCCACCCTCCACACCCTGGTGAAACAGAACAGAATTTAAAGGAGTCCCAGTCCCATAACTAGGTTTTCCCCACAGGACAATTATTGCATTTGGGGTGGCACAGGAGACTAGGGGGCTAAGCCAGCAAGGGAGAGTGAAATCTCTCCCTAGCCTCAAAGTTCACTAGTGGGAGGGGCTTACGATCATACCCAATGTTGGGCAGATTTTGAATCTGGATGATGTGGAGGCTAAAGACCTCAACTTTCAGGGCAGATATGACAGAGATACAACAGCATCTCAATCCAAAGCCCATGCGGACTTTGCCCAGAAAGGGGCAAGGACAGGAATGCAGTTAAACCTCCCTCAGTCTCACATTTAATAGGAGAAAAAACCCCACTGGAGGCAGGAGACAGCAACGAGGAAGAACAAAGTCTGACTGCAAACAGCCATGGCCCAGTTTACTTTCTCAAGGCATTGAGGTGATCAGCCCTTTACACTGTCCAGCTGAAGAAAGGGCAAACCCTTTCTGGGGGAAAATAACATTTTCAGTCTTTATGGTTCTTTTATACATTTTGTCTGGCAAACAACCATAAGTAATGAGACATGAGAGAGGTAGGAGAATGGGACCAATAATTAAGAGAAAAAAAAAATTGACTTAAAGCAGATCCGCAAAATATCCAGAGGTTAGTGTTAGCAGAGAAGGACCTTGAAAGTAACTATTATATATATATTTTTAATAGAGAAAATGGTAGACAAAAAGATGGATGAAAGATGAAGAATTTCCACACAGAACAGGCATCTAGTTAAAAATACAAGTGGACATTCTAGAACTGCAATACCTGAAAGTAAGAACCCATTAGATGTTTTTAACAGCAGATAGGACATAGCAGCAGTAAAGCTAGTGAACTGGAAGACATGTGAATAGAAAAAAAAAAATACTGAAGGACAGATGGAAGAAAGGATAAACAGAGTATCAGAGACATGCAGAATACAAAGAATGTAACATATGTGCAATTGGTATCCCAGAAGGCAAGTGAAGAATTAGGAAGAAATATTTAAAGTCAAAATCCTTACAGATACCAGTAGAAGATGTATTACAGTAGGATGTTCATACCCTGGGCATTACATTTACTGATTATGTATGACACTGAGTGAATCCCATATCTTCTCTAATCTTCCTTTCCTCATCTATAAAATGGAATCAGTATTATTAATTACAATATTATTGATTCATAGTTTTACCTATAAATGATAAAACTATATAAGGTAATGTAAAAAAAAATATTGTCATTGTCTTTATCCGTTTCCTCACTCAGTTATTCTAGTGGGCCAGTGTATAATTTCTAGGCCTAGAACAAACCAGACTAAATTTGTCAACTGGCTAAAATGAAACTGGATTTCACTTAGGTTGTATCTCTCTTCATTCTAAAATATTTCTACTTTTATTGCATACATCCTCATATTTTTCCAATTTATGTAACAAGCAGTATTTATTCCAGAGATCACTGAAACAGGATTTCCCTTCTGAGATTATTTTCTGGGACTGAAGTTCTTGGGTGGAGGGTGAACATGAGAGGCAGAATGAGAAATACGCCCCTAATTTGAGTTAGGGAGGATTGAATTCATCTAAATTCTTTAGTCATTTAGTCTCTAGTCACATCAGAACTGAGTAAAAGCCAGAGTCGTATCAGGAAGGGTGGACCCATAAGACTCACCAAAATAACATGTAATTGTGAGGATATATGTATATTTATAGGCATATATATTTTTTAAAAGCTCTAATGGAACACAAGCTTGGGAAACATGATTTCAGTTGGAAGATTTGTTACCATGGAAACCCAAACTTCCAGTTTTCTGATTCTGAGCTATCCAGTAGAATTCTAATCCACAGTCTCCAAACTAGTTTATGTTCTTTTGTCATTTTTGTTGCTGTTTTTACAAAGAAATAAAGAAAAGAAAATAAGAAAAGAAAATAATGGAAGCTGGAAATTGAGCAGGTAGCAATATAAGAATAGGGAAAAGAAAAGGGTGGAGAAGAAAATGAAAGCAGCACAGCGTATTAGCTCAGGCTGTCATAACAAAATACCACAGACTGGTGGCTAAAACAACAGAAACATATTCTCTCACAGTTCTGGTGGTTGGAAGTCCAAGATCAAGGTGCCAGCATGGTTGGTTTCTTCTGACATCTCTTTCCTGGGCTTGTAGGTGGCAGTCTTCTTGTGATGTCTTCCTGTGGCTTCTCTCTGTGCACCCACATCCCTGGTATCTCTTCCTCTTCTAATAAGGACACCAGTTCCATTGAATTGGGGCTCCAAATACAGTAATATTGAGGGTTAGGGCTTTGACATATGGATTTTTAGGGGACACAATTCAGTTCATAACAAGCAGAGGAAAAAAATGGATCAGTGTTAACTAATGGCTTCATAACTAAAAATGCTTTGCCATGTCCATACCAGCAGATCAGAAAGCTACAGACCTTTGTTTCTTTTCTTTATTGAGGGTTTGGGGGAGGGGTGACAGTCTGCTTCCTTTGTTAGCTTAGATGTGTAGGTCTGGAGTCCTGAGTCTTTCCTATCATCACCTTTCTGATTATCTGCTCTCTGTTCTGTTCTCTTCAAATATCCTATCTTTTGAGAAATTGAGGCTTCTAGTTATTCAAGGTATGTCTCCAAGATTAAGCTACCCAACTTTGGGTAACCCAAATTGCTAGAGAGGAGCCACAGAGCACCTACCTTAGGACATCAAGTTCCTAAAGGGGTGGGATACTGTATGTCTCTGACCTGATTCTTTACACAAGACAAACCTCACCCTTTTCTGCCAATGTATATGAAATAGTCCATCGATCCAAGTCAATTCAGAAAATGCTTATTATATGGGAGGCTGTGGATACTGGGATAAAAAACATCTCAGACACTGTCATGAGGGAGCTCATAGTCAAGAGGGGAAGAAAATTAATGAGGCAAAATCAAACACATCTCAGTAGTCAAGGAGCAACGCCAGCGAAAATTCACAGGTGAGAGTGTTTCATTCTGATTGGGAGAACCAGGGAATATTTCATTGAGAAGTAAGGTTTGGGCAGGACCTGGAATAATGAACAGGAATTTGGCAGGGGGGAAAATCATGGAGTGTGGGATGTAGGTGATGGAGGGTGAAGAAGGCAAGTCATTCTATTCAGATGAAAAAGCATGAGCAAAGTCATAAGGGCACAAAAATAATTGCAATCTTCAGAGATAAATGCTAAATCTGATACCACCAGAGCAGTGGTTCTCACTCTTAGAGTGCATCAGATCACCCAGAGGACTGGTTAAAACACAGATTACTGCCCCTCCCTGAGGAGTTTCTGACTCAGTAGGTCTGGCGTGGAGCCCAAGAATTTGTGTTTCTAACGAGCTTCCAGGTGATGTTGACATACAGTGCTTTGAGAACAACTGGACTAAGAATAGTGAAGGAGGTAGCGGTAGCTAACACTAGATTGTGGGCTTTATTCTTTTTTTTTTTTTCATTTCTTTTTTTTTTTTATTCTTATGTTAATCCCCATACATTACATCATTAGTTTTAGATGAAGTGTTCCATGATTCATTGTTTGTGCATAACACCCAGTGCTCCATGCAGAATGTGCCCTCCTCAATACCCACCACCAGGCTAACCCATCCTCCCACCCCCCTCCCCTCCAGAACCCTGTTAGTTTTTCAGAGTCCATCGTCTCTCAAGGTTCGTCTACCCCTCCGATTTCCCCCCCTTCATTCTTCCCCTCCCGCTACCTTCTTCTTCTTCTTTTTTTTTCTTAACATATATTGCATTATTTGTTTCATGTGGGCTTTATTCTTTAGACAATGGAGGGTCATTATGTCACTCAGACAACTGTTTGAAGGATGAATTGTAAGCCTGGGGGGAAGCTTGACAGCTGCCTAGGGATGGAGGCAAGTTCTGAAGCTGTTTCATTTTTTTTTCTTATTATTATTTTAAGATTTATTTATCTGAGAGAGCACATGAGGGGTGAGGGCAGAAGGAGAGGGAGAGGGAGAATCTCAAGCAGACTCCACGCTGAGCATGGAGTCCAATGCTGGGCTCAAACTTACAACTCAGAGATCATGACCTGGAGCCGAAATCAAGAATTAGACGCCCAACTTACTGAGCTACCCAGGCACCCCTGAAGCTGTTTTAATTGTCTAGCTGAGAAATAATAGATAATTAGGGCCTATCTTGGAATTTTCTCATCAGAATGGATAGGAAATTAAAGATGCAAATGACATTCTGAAGCAGAATCGAACATGGAAAGAGAAGAGAAGGTGAAGATCACATTACAGTTTCTTTTTAGAAGACTTCTTTTAGAAGATTTTAAAACATTCCAGAGAAAAAGTACAGGAAGAGGAGCAGGAGGGAAAAAGTGGTTCTGGTCCTTGAGATGGGTTTCAGGTGCCCAGATTTGGAGAGCTGGAAACAGGCTGGGGCACTACAGAGAGGCAGAGCTGAAGATAAATTTAGCATGAAAAGAAAATATGCTAAAAGCAGAACCTGCAGAGTCCTAGTGAGAGGCCAGAAGAGGAAAGGGAACCAATGAAGTGGACTGAGGGGGAGGCAAGGAAAGCTTCTGAGAAGCCCAGAAGAGACAGAAGAGGAAGCAGGTCAACCGATGAGGTGACAGAGCGAGTTAGGGAGGGGTAGAGAAGTACTTTGGTACCTGGTGACTTGGAAGCTCCTGTTTACTTATTCTTTCAAAAATATTTGTTGAGTACCAAAACTATACCATACATTGTGCTGAGTGCTGGGGCACAGTGGTGAGCAAAACAATACTCTGCTGCCATGGAGCTTGCGGGATGGGGTTGGAGCCGAGGTATTTTATCCGTAGAAGCGTCCTGGAATCTATCATTACAAGTTCAAAGGAAAAGATCAGGAGGGAATTGCGGGTGAGAGGGTCATGCTGTGGAAATGGCACGTATGCTTAGGCTAGACAGGTGAGCTGGGCAAAAAGAGGCAAGAAAATAATGTGTATGAAGGCCTGAGAGAGGTAATATGCATTGTGTCCCAAGAAACAGAAAGGAAGCCAGGTGACAGGGACATGGAGAGTGAGTGGGAAAGCAGTTTGAGATGAGGCTGGTGAGGTAGGCAGGGACCCAAAATTGCAGGGCTTTTGCTCAAAACCTTGTTAAAATTCCCGTACTGCAGAAATGTCTTCAGCGTGGGTTTGCAAGCTCTTCAACACCATCGGCCTTGTTGCTTTACACTAACTCCAGCTTGTTTTTAAACAAAACTGAAAATTTGAAATTGATAATTCACCTCCGTCACCAAATTTGGCTCTGAATTGCCTTTGGATTTCTCTAGCATTCAAAGCTAGCCTCACAGGACTAAGGCTTGCCATGATTGAAGATATATATAAAAGTATATTTATGTGCCTGAGGCTTAGAAAGCAATTTCCAAAGAGAATTTCTAAAGCTGTTTTGAGCATTATATAGCCTCTTGAGGTGATGGATTCTTTCCAAACACATAACAGAACTCTATACATCCTAATGAAAGTTCACAGCAATAATATTGCTTTTTGTCCTCTCCCTGCATGCCTAGCACTTCTGGGGTCTGAGGGCACATAAAGCAGTGTAAGGCCTGAGCTTTTGCTCTCATTAAGCTCACGGTCTCACTGAAAAATCAATCTTGCCAGAGAGAAGAGCTTGGCAGTTCCTCTATCCTATTATTAACATTTTTCTACAACTGGATTCACAGTCTTACCAGCAGGGGCAAGTGCAACATAGTAATAAGGTGCTTGGGAGCCAAACAGACCAGGGTCCCATTTCTGCCCCTGGCCGGCTGTGTGACCTTGGGCAAATTGCTTTACCTCTCTGAGGCTCACTGTTCTTTTCTATGATAATACTACCTATTGCATGAGGTGGTTGTGAAGACTAAGCTATATGTATGAAGTCCTTGATACTTTACCTGGAACAAAAGTTGAGCTTTACAACAAAAGTTGTTCATTACTATCCTGACAGAGCAAATTGAGGCAAAGGAAAAATGTACAGATGGGACACAAACAGTGGTGATGGGCTTAGGCCCAGCCTGCTCCCTGCCCCCAACCAGAAGAAGAGTATGGCTCCTGCACCTTCCATACCCACCGCCTGCCTCCTCTCTGCTCGTGGCTCTGCCAGATGTGGGATGACTCTTGTTCCCCAGCCATCTGCCACTTTCATAGACACTGCATTTCTATGCCATTTTACAAGGCAATTATGCATTCACAGGCTGCCCAAGGTCAGTCAACTACTAATACAGAATTATACTCTTGTTCCTTTCCTGACAAGCCACAGACTTTTACTGCTTCACCTCAACCTGGCTGGCCCTTCAGACCTTTTCACACCCCAGGAGCGTCAGGATTTAAGGCCGGCTCCTGAGTCTTCAAGAGCCACCTTTGTTTTCCTTCTATCCCTCCTGGCAACTTGGCAAGGTCTGAATGGGTAATGTTTCAGGAAACCCTTAGGGAGGTAAACTCCAGGTTCCCATTGATACATCAAAAGGGGGCAAAAGAAAGTGCCGAGTTGGTGGGTCCCTGCAGCCCCATCAGGGGTGGAGAGGAGCTGTGAGTTACTATACAAGTATTTCCATTCAGAATGAGTCACCTGCTCCTAACCTGGCAACCCTGGGCCCTGGAACAACTTGGCAAATGGAAAACTAAGGGGATTGTTCATGATGTATATTTGTATCCCCAGCACCATGATTTAAATACCACCTCCCTCCATACACCTCCTTTATGTACAGTGAACAGATGCACGCACTGTCCCAACCCCCAGACTGCCCAGGAATTTGACCATGAGGCAGGATGGGACCCCTCGGGACACCAGCCCCCTGAGTTACTCTGGGCCCTTGCGGAAAGGGGACCTGGGAGAGGGTAGGTAATTATATAGTCTCAGAAGAAGAGATGACACTGAGGCCATTTTCAAAGATATAACTCCATGACTGTTATGCAAATATAAAATGAATACATGTCATAGAGCTTATCCACTGCATTAATTAATGAGGAAAACAGACATTAAAACTGCTACAAATGACAATTTGAAATTTTTTAATTTTATAGGCAATTTAAGAAAGAGAGGTTAGCCTAAGATCACCACGTTAAAATCTAAACGGGTTAATGTCTCTCAGAGTCAAAAACCATAACCTTTGCTGTCCTTCTCCTCCCTCTCCCAGGACATATTATTTTTTGCCCATTGCCAAATTTTGAGTGATTTTTCTCCAGCGTGCTCCAACCTACCCTTCAACCTACCCTTTCTTGTCCCTTCACCTGGTCCTGATCTCTGCTCTGTCCAGACAGTTTGAGACCAATTTAACACTTTCCTCTTCTTCCTCATCTTCAGTCCAAGCTGGATTAACAATTAATTCAGCCACTCCAAATGGCTTCATCTCTTCGCTCTGGGAGGCCTGCACGGCAGGAACTGGGGGATACTGCGGCATTGGCTTTGGATTGGGATACTCTCTTAACAATAAGTGGCAGAGGATCTCCAATTGCTCCATGCCATGAGTTGATCCACTTACTGGGATTGTGTTGAAGCCCCATTTGCCAAGACTTGAGAGGCCATGTTTTAGTCTGGGTCAAGGACATAAAGGAGAAACGGACTGAAACATAAAGGCAGAACTAGGAAAACTGGCCGTAGAAAACCACAGAGAAACTCATCAAACAGGATGTATAAATTATGTGTACTTCATTTCATGCTAATTATTGTGTGTTAATTTAATCTCATTTTTAAAAATTAAACTTAAAAAAGGAGACCCCATTGAATGTCATTCCTTTCATTTTTACATGTTCGGCGACTGTTTACTGTGCATCTGTGAGCCTGTACTCACAAGTACATGACCCTTCTCAAAGGGTCTTCATGTAAAAAGCCCTCAAGCCTCAAATCCTATCAGCTGTTCCTCTGGAATACATCCTGCCTATAACCAAGTCCATCTGCACCCCTACCTAGGGCCCAAGCCCTTCTCCTCAATGGTGTTCCTGCTCTCCTTCTCATCTCACCACATCTATTCTTCTCAACACAGACAGAACATCTTTTAAAAACGTGAGTCATATCAAGTTACTCCATAGCTTAAACCCCATCCACCACCTGCCAGGCCCTGATGGTCTGGTGCCTACCTACTACCTCATACTCACCTCTCTGTTCCTGGACCAGCACCAAATTTGCTTCTGGCTCAGGGCCTTTACACATGCTATTCCCCCACCCTAATTCTTCTCTGACAGGCTCCTTTTATCATTCAAACCTAGGTTCAAATATAGCCCTTAGAGTAAGCTTTCTTCACCCCCAGACTTGGTAACGCACCCTCACCCCAGGTTGTTCTACCATATCTCCCAAGTACTCATCATGGTAATCACTTTGTTCTTTATTTATCACTTTCCTGTCACTCTACCCTCAATAGCAAGTTCCTTGAAAGAGGAGCTGTGTCTGCTTTGTTTACTGTTGAATACCTAGCACCTAACGCTTGGCCCACGAGGTGCACTGAATGCCTGACATTGTGTGGTTTCCTTATGAATATTTGTGGAATGAGAAAATGAAGATGTGATTTTTTTTTTAAAGATTTTATTTATTTATTTGAGAGAGAGAATGAGATAGAGAGAGAGAGCATGAGAGGGGGGAGGGTCAGAGGGAGAAGCAGGCTCCCCGCTGAGCAGGGAGCCCGATGCGGGACTCGATCCAGGGACTCCAGGATCATGACCTGAGCTGAAGGCAGGGGCTCAACCAACTGAGCCACCCAGGCGCCCCGAAGATGTGATTTTTTACCAAAAATTTTTTTACCAAAAATTCAAGCATCAAAATTTTTACTCAAAGCAAACACTGGACAGTTAAAAATACAGAAACAGAATTTAATAAGTTTAGAATTAGACAGTAAGCCCTGTGAAAGGAGCTCCCATTGCTCCTGCTAATGATATACACCAGGGCCTAGAGTAGAGCTTGGCACATAACTGGTACTCAGTATTTACAGAGGTTGGTGCATTTCTGGATAGAAGGACCAGCTGAAGCAGGGTGGGGCCAGGCAAGCTGTTCCCTCTGAGCGACAGGGAAGGCTGGGTTGGACGGGAACTTCACAGTCCTTGCCTGGCATGCATCCCTTCTAGAAAGGATTCTTGGGAAACTGGAGGTCATCTCTGCTCAGTCAACAGCTGAATTTGAGAATGATTTTGTTCCAAACTGATTGCTCTCCTCTTAAGTGCCTCTCACCGTGAAGCTCCTTAAGTGTAGATTCAGGAGTTTATCATCCTAGCATTTTTTTTTTGTCTGTTTCTAACATAATTCCTCATTTATAAAAATGGGGGCTCTGGAATAGATCTTTAAATTCCCTTCAGAGCCAACATTTGATTGTTTTAAGTGAAAATGTGTTCCACCTGGATCCAAAGGGTGTTCAGGTCAAGCCTTTAAAGAAAACAATTCAAGCTTAACTGGAAGGACATCCAGAGTTGGTTATAGAAGCTCCCTCACAGCAGGTGTCCCAGGTAATGAGGCCCTCACTCACCTGACCCTAATGTAGTACAAAACAGCATGAGACGATTATGAAGCCCATATCCTGTCCCCTCCAGGGCTTGGCATTTCGGTTCCTGGAACTTCTCCACTCTAAGCAGAGATACTATTAAAGAATGTTTTAAATTGAGGAATGAGAAACATTCTCCACATGAGTTTTTAAAGTCCACATGTGAGACGGGTATTCTTAAACTCAGAGTCACCTGGGGGTGCTTGTTAAAAGTGTAGTCTCCGGCTGACTTCCAGCGCTCTGACTCAGTGGATCTGCACTTACAGAGCTTCCAGTTGATTCTGGTACAGATTTGTGGTGGAAAACTACCCACATCCAGTGTGACCTAGTGTGAAGGAACGTGCGCTCTGCAGGGACACGGCCTCAGACAGGTTGGGGGCCCTCTCCTCCCCAGCTTCCTGTGGCTGTGTGAGATGCAGAGGGTCCCAGCAGTCTCTTCACAGGTCAGCTCCAGGCCAGCAGGTTCAGCAATCCCTTCAGTCATCTGAAAGGCCTGTCTGCACAAGGCCAAACAGTTGGACACTTCAAGAGGAGAAGGCCACTCGTGTCCAGACATACAGGGTAAGTAAACCCAACCTCTGATAGGAACGAGTTCTCTGTAGATCAGTGAACACAAGTGGATTATCTTAAGGCTATCAAAATTCTAGAAAATAAAATGTAATTTTTTTTGGCCATCTCTTGCTCCCCTGTTAAGTTGATTGAAGGAACTTGCATAGCAAGCTTGAGTCTGCATGAATGGTATTTTCTTCAGATCTTCTGAAAATGCTCTGTTGATCTATTCCTGCTTTCTAGATGTGATGGCAGGGAACATCAAGCTCTTTTACAAAGTCTCTCATCCATCATCACATATAAACCTACAAAACTAAAATTCATGGAGCATTTGTCCCCAGAGTTGGAGAATCTGACAAATAGAGAGTCATTGGAATCACATTTCCCAATGGCAGCCATCCCACTCTTTCTCACTGTGCAGATAACCAACAACCTACAGTAAAGTATTGAAAACCCCCACCTTGAGGTAGGAACCTGGGGGAAGGGAAGCGGCCAGGACTCACACAGAATTGTTCACTACGGGTCAAAGAAATGGATCCACCCACAGAAACAACCAAGTGGTCCCTCTGAGATCTAAACCCGATTCCCCTCCCAGAGCTCTCCCATACCCATTCCCAGCACCCTAACCCCAGGAGTCTGTCTGAGGCAGGTAGGAGAAGGCAGCATTCACAGAACTTCTGTGAAGTTCTGAGTCCACAGAAGAGCCTGTGAGGAAAAGAATCAAAGGCTCAGGGCTTTTATCTTCATTCTGTGCTTTCCCCTCCTCGCTGCCGTTGTGGTTCCACCTCTGGCCTATAAAAAATTAAAAGCTGGGGGGGGCGGAGCAAGATGGTGGAGGAGTAGGAGACCTGGATTTCGTCTCCTCTCAGGAATTCAGCTGGATAGGGATCAAACCATTCTGAACACCTACAAACTCAACAGGAGATCGAAGAAAGGAATAGCAACAAC
>NW_027753352.1:0-302 GCF_054177405.1 Leptonychotes weddellii | reverse complement strand
ATCTAAAACTAATGATGTAATGTATGGGGATTAACATAAGAATAAAAAAAAAACATCAGGAATAGTTATATTAATTTCAGACAGCAGATTTAAAGTAAAGAAGAGTATCAGGGACAAAGAAGGGCATAACATAATAATAAAGAGTTCCATCTCAAAGAGACTTGCAAGCCCTAACCTGTACGTGCCTAACAATAGAGAATCAAACCATGAAAGCCAAAAACAAATAGAATTGCAAAGAGAAATAGATGAGTTCACAATCATAGTTGAAGATTTCAACAATCCTCTATCAGAAATGGACCGAT
>NW_027753351.1:0-302 GCF_054177405.1 Leptonychotes weddellii | reverse complement strand
CCTGTTCTCTAGTGGTGTAAATGATCTCTCTAATGAGCTCAGCAATTTATTTCCAAATTATTTTTAAGGCAAATACACTCAGGATAATAAAGGAAAGGGGATTGCACTACATAAGCGTATAATACTTGTAAAATTTATCATAAACTCAGGTCCCCATATCTCATAAGAAGTTGCAAATTTGATTAGAATGTTTTGAGGAGAGCCAATATTCTTAAGGAGAGATCAAACTCTGTCTTTGAATGTGACGGCTCACTGTGCTAAGCTAAACACAATATTAGAATATATTCCATTTGCACAAAATG
>NW_027753350.1:0-302 GCF_054177405.1 Leptonychotes weddellii | reverse complement strand
GAGAACAAACCCGAGCAGATTACTTAGCGAGGAGGGGGCAAGAGCGGGGCAATTCCGCCTCCGGCAAAGACATTTGGGAACCACGGAAACAGGCCCCTCCACCGAAGATCAGCAAGAACAGCCAACCAAGACCAAGTTTACCAATCAATGAGAACGGCAGAACTCCAGCGCTAGGGGAATACTGCACATAGAATTCATGGCTTTATTACCATGATTCTTTAGTCTTTCAAAGTTAAATTTTTTTTAACTGTCTTTTTTTCTTTTTCCCTTTTTCAACCAACGTCTTATCAATCCCTTTTTTT
>NW_027753349.1:0-302 GCF_054177405.1 Leptonychotes weddellii | reverse complement strand
GTCCTTAAAAAGATTCTTTTAGAAGGAAAGTATGAATTGAATCATTTACTGAAGTACTGTTTGAACAGATGGTGTGATTAACAGCTAACATGTAAGCCATCTCGGGAGCTTAAGGAAAAGTAAACAAGGGGAGCTAAAAAGAGATCACTTTATTCCCCAAAAGGTTCTTTCATTCATTTTACTAGGAAAATTGGAAAGTCTATGTTTTGAGGCTGTGTTTCCTTGGGGGATGTCAGGAGTGAGGGAGGAGGAGAGTCTCTTCAGAGCAAGAGCACACGGATGCAGGGTTGAGCTCCACATGT
>NW_027753348.1:0-302 GCF_054177405.1 Leptonychotes weddellii | reverse complement strand
GCGCAGCATTAAGAACTGCACGCCCCTCCCCCGCCTATGTTCCACCCTTTATTACGCTACCTTTATTAGCTCAGCGCCGAGGGGCACCCCGCCCCTCAGAGCGAGCCCCTTTTCCAGAATCACCGGGGCCCAAGCCTCCCTTCCCCCTACGAAGGGCACAACCACCTCCTGGGGCTCACAGCGAGGCAGGATGGCCCCGGACTCCAGCAGCTCTGGGGTGGAAGGGGGCAGGGGGCAGTTTCCCAAGGACGCCACAGGACCCGGCATCCCGGGAAATTAAAAAATGCGAGTCCAATTCTGGC
>NW_027753347.1:0-302 GCF_054177405.1 Leptonychotes weddellii | reverse complement strand
ATAAACAAAGGGAACTGAGACCCCGGGAAAGAAAGCCATAGAAGGGCGCTGTGGGGCCTCCAAGAAGGGCAGATAGCCCAGTCTTACAGAAATCTTCCTGGAGGAAGTGACAGCAGAGCTGAGATTCAAACAAACACTAGAGGCTGTTACCACAGCACTTTGTTAGGGTATCCATTATTGGTTATTGGATTTGTATTGGCTACCCACAGTTGTTGCCAAGGATTACAAGAGGTTAGAAAAGAAAAGGTAGCAGGGTGAAAGAATGTAAGAAACAAAATCCAACCGGTTTTATTTCTTTTTTT
>NW_027753346.1:0-302 GCF_054177405.1 Leptonychotes weddellii | reverse complement strand
ATTTTCATCTTTACAGTCATATTCCATCCCTTCATCATATTTACCCTTTTTTTGTATATATATAAGTTTCTTTAAAATTTTGGGAGGCAATTTCTTCTAACAGACCAAAAATACACCCAAAATCTAGTGTGTGGCTCTGTTATTTTCACCAGCCTGATCATATTTTTTTTTTTCTTCTTTCCTTCTTTTTTTTTTTTTTACCCCCTTTTTTTTTCCCCTAGTTTCAGGGCTCTTCTGATTTGTCTAGTGTATATTTTTCTGGGGTTGTTGTTACCCTTTTAGCATTTTTTTAGCATTTTGTT
>NW_027753345.1:0-302 GCF_054177405.1 Leptonychotes weddellii | reverse complement strand
TTTTTTTTTTTTTAAAGATTTTATTTATTTATTTGAGAGAGAGAATGAGACAGAGAGAGAGAGCATGAGAGGGGGGAGGATCAGAGGGAGAAGCAGACCCCCCGCTGAGCAAGGAGCCCGATATGGGACTCGATCCCGGGACTCCAGGATCATGACCTGAGCCGAAGGCAGTTGCTTAACCAACTGAGCCACCCAGGTGCCCTGAACTCCATTCCTTTTAAAGGCTGAGTAACATTCCATCTTATGTATATACCACATTTTGCTTACCCATTCATCTCTCAATGGACATTTGGGTTATGTTT
>NW_027753344.1:0-302 GCF_054177405.1 Leptonychotes weddellii | reverse complement strand
TTTTCTCCCTCAATTACCCACAATATATAACAAATATATTTTTGTTATTTTTTTCAAAGAGTTTTATCTTTTCTTCCTTAAGACAGTCACATGCAAAAGAATTAAACTGGACCACTTTCTTTCACCATACACAAAAATAAATTCAAAATGGACTAAAGACATGAATGTGAGACCTAAAAATTATAAAAATTCTTGAAGAGAACACAGGCAGTAACTCCTCTGACATCAGCCATAGCAACATTTCTCTAGATAGGTCTCCTGGGACAAGGGAAACAAAAGCAAAAATAAACTATTGGGACTAC
>NW_027753343.1:0-302 GCF_054177405.1 Leptonychotes weddellii | reverse complement strand
GTTTTTCCTTTTTTAAAAATGTATTTCTTTTCATTATGCAACTTTATCATACAGGTATGAGGGGGGATGCATTTAGTTCAATTCACTGCTTACTGTTGATTCCAGGCCTGAGACTTAGGGGAATTACATGTGAACTTCAAGATTTTTATCCCATAGAGATAATTTCTGCCTGGTAGAACAGCAAATCCCAAAGGTTAGAATTTATGGCCCTTGGAAATTTAACCAGTTTGGTATTTAAATCAGCAGTCTTATTCTAATATTGCCTATTAATATGAAGTTTCACCAAGGCTCTTTGAGGTGTG
>NW_027753342.1:0-4312 GCF_054177405.1 Leptonychotes weddellii | reverse complement strand
TCTTCTGCCTTATTTATCCTAGCAGTTAGAGCCTCCATTTTTGATTGCACCTCATTAATAGCCTTTTAATTTCCATTTGGTTAGATTTTAGTTCTTTTATTTCTCCAGAAAGGGTTTCTCTAATATCTTCCATGCTTTTTCCAAGACCAGCTAGTATCTTTATAATCATCCTTCTGAACTCTAGTTCTGACATCTTACTAATGTCCGTATTGATTAGGTCCCTGGCAGTTGGTACTGCCTCTTGTTCTTTTTTTTGAGGTGATTTTTTTCCATGTTGTCCTTTTGTCCAGAGAAGAATAGATGAATGAGAGAACAAAATGCTAACAGGGTAACAACGACCCCAGAAAAATATACAGTAAACAAATCAGAAGAGACCTTCCAGAAAGTCGTCGCTTTTCTGTTCAGAGAGTTGCTGCTATTCTTTTCTTTGATTTCCTGTTGAGTTCATAGGTGTTCAGAATGGTTTGATCCCTATCTAGCTGAATTCCTGGGACCAGATGAAATTTAGGTCTCTTACTCCTCTGCCATCTTGCTCTGCTGTTCTATACTTTTTAAAATAATAACCCCCTCCATTTATTTTTTCCATTCTTTTTAAACTAACACATCATATTCATAGATTTCCACTCCTCAAACACATCTCCTGGTACTCTTATTCCAGACTTTTAATTTTGTTTTAGTTTAGATATATTTTATCTTTTTCTTTGCTCTTAATTTTTAAAATGACAGTTTTTAACATAGAATAAAATAATTTTTCAAACACCACATATTTCTTACAAAATCTCCTGAGACCTATCTATCTTCTTCTTTAAATACTTTATCCAAACTATTCCCAGTGTGGGTCTTTGGTAAGTTCCAGAGGCTTTGTATAATAAAGTAGACCATCTCTTCACATTTAAATAACAGCTGGTTATCAAATTCCAGGTCTTAAGTGCTTTTAATATTTAAAAACACTCCACTGTTTTCTTGTATTCAATGTTGCAGTTGAAAAATCTGATATTAAAAAAAGAATCTGATATTAGTCTGTTTCTTGTTTCTCTCTTTTTTAAAATTAAGTTTTAAATTTCAATTCCAGTATAGTTAACACACAGTTATATTAGTTTCAAATATACAATATTGTGATTCAACAATTCTATAAGTTACTTAATTCTCATCAGGATAACTATTCTTAATCCCCAACAACTATTTCTCCCCCTGCCACCCACTTCCCCTCTGGTAACCATTAGTTTGTTCTCTATAATAAGAGTCTGTTTCTTGGTTTGTTTCTTTCTCCTTCTGTTTTTCCTTTGCTTGTTTGTTTTGCTTCTTAAATTCCACATATAAGTGAAATTATATGGTATTTATCTTTTCTGACTAAGCTTATTTTGCTTAGCATTTTACTCTCTAGCTCCATCCATGTTGTTGCAAGTGGCAAGATTTAATTCTTTTTTATGAATGAATAGTATTCCATTCTGTTAATGGAATATTCCATTCCACATCTTCTTTTCCCATTCATCTATTGATGGACACTTGGTGTGCTTCCATAATTTAGCTATTGTAAACAATGCTGCAATAAATGTAGGGGTGCATGTATCCCTTTGAATTAGTGTTTTTGTATTTTGTGGGTAAATATCCAGTAGTGCAATTACTGGATCATAGGGTAGTTCCATTTTTAACTTTCGGAGGAACCTCCATACTGTTTTCCACAGTGACTGCACCAGTTTGTGCTCTTACCAACTTCACAAGGGTTCCTATTTCTCCATGTCCTTGCCAATAGTTATTGTTTCTTGTGTTTTTGATTCTAGCCATTCTGACAGATGTGACGTGATATCTCATTGTAGTTTTGTTTTGTATTTTCCTGATGATGAGAGATGTTGAGCGTCTTTTCATGTGTCTGTTGGCCATCTGTATTTCTTCTTTGGAGAAATGTCTGTTCATGTCTTCTACCTATTTTTAATTGGATTGTTTTTTGGGTGTTGAGTTATATAAATTCTTTATATACCCTTTATCAGATATTTCATTTGCATATATCTTCTCCCATTTACTAGTTTGTCTTTTAGTTTTATAGTTTGCTTCACAGTGCAGAAGCTTTTTATTTTGATGTAGTCCCAATAGTTTATTTTTCCTTTTGTTTCCCTTGCCTGCAAAGACATATTTAGAAAGAAGTTGCTACATTCATAATCCAAACAGTATGATTCTTGTTTCTTTGATGTGATCTATTTCCTCCTATTCATTCTTTCATTCAATTAATATTTACTAAATGCCTACTATGTGATGCACTAAGTTAGGCAACAGGAATATAGGAGTGAACAAGATGCATAGCCACACATTCTTGAACGTTGCCCTCTAGTGGTATGCACTTAACACAGGCAAACATGTTTTTAAGGCCAATGTTAATGAAAGCATTACCTTCCTTTCATAATCTTAAAGCCTTGGTGCTCAGAATCTCTACACCTATACCATTTGCTTCACCTGATTTGCTCCTTACCTCAACTGCAAGTTCCTGTTAGATTGTAATTAACCTCACCTGAAGTGATTTAAAATTCACTTGATTTACCTAAATGAGATTTCTCTTTCTCATAGCTGTTAAAAAGTTATACAGAAGTAAATTCACATAGAGGTTAATTTTATATAAGAAGAACTCATAATTGAAGGTTCGCGGGGAGGAATTGCTATATTCAACTTCATGCCTCTACTCTGAATTGAGAAATGTAGAGAAGGCACAAAAGCTGTTACACTTCATAATGCTGTTTTCCTCTTTCTAGACAAATAAAATTAGGCTTTGTGGCTGGTAAGAAGCTCTGTGCAGCTTAGGGAAAATTATGAAGCAGAAGGAAATGAAGTGAACAAAAGATAAATATTCAAAATACAATTTTGCCCTGGAAGTCTCAAATATACTAAATCCTCTATGAATTGTGTTTCTTTCCATAAAAAAACAGGATATGCTCACAGACAAATATATATGCATGTGTTTCATTAACATACTTTTCTGGATAACCACAGCAAGGCTTAGCCATAGACTCCAAGAAGCCAAAAGAAAATGGACCCAGAGAGGAAAAAGGGATGACAGTATTTATCAAGGAAACCTCCATATCCTTGGAAGCTGTGTGGACTTTATTTTTTTTAAGATTTATTTATTTATTTGAGAGAGAGAGCGTGTGTGCACTCATGCACAAGTTGGGGGAGGGGGAGAGAGAATCTTTTAAGCAGACTCCCCGCTGAGTGTGGAGGCCACTGGGGGCCTCCATCCCACCATCCCCCAGATCAGGACCTGAGTCTAAACCCAGAGTCCATCACTCAAATGACTGAGCCACCCAGGCACCCCTATTTTTAATGAAATAATAGAATTCAACATATATCTTCTTCTAGAATGTCAATAATAAAATACTACAGCTCTGGGCCTTCTGGGAACTCAAACATGATAGCAGCTAATTGTCTTTGAGAGGAATATCAACAAGCATGAACTGTCTTTTCTTCCCATTAAGGTAGAGTTAATATTGGAAACCTTGCACATAATATATATATATATCTCTCTGCTTGCCTGAGGAGCACCTGTTTATCATATATGCTGTAGCTCTCTTTTATAGGGAAAGGACACACGATGTTCTCATGGCAATCAAGGACTGCCCAAGTTCATCATGCAGAATCTGACGGTGCCCTTTGAGACTGTGGCACATTACAGAAGTCAGTCTTCTAGTTAGCACCTTCATTTGCTCTAAAAGACACTAACTACCTGAGAAAGAGGGACTTGTATATGTATGTATATGTTTACTTCATTTTCCTCTGCTTTATACTTCCTTAAAATTGCACATACCCTCTTCCCACCCACAGCAACTAAATATATATATATATATATATTAAATAATTACAAAGGTAAATCAAACAAATATGCATACCGGTGAGTAATTCTAAAACTAAAGGAAACTTCTGTATTGGTCAATGTCATTTCAATAGAGATGATAAGGTTAGCCATAGATTTCTAAATCTAAAAAATACTACAATGTGTTCTGTCACACATTCTTTGATATGGGGCTTTGAATATTAAAAACAAACTACTCTAGATAGTTTCTTTGTAAGGTAGGGGTTTCTTAGAATAATTTGGGAGCATGAATATGTGACCAAAAGCATTAGCAAAATAAGTATTTGATTTCAACCAAAATAAAGGGAAACAGGAAGCTTTTGCACTTTATATGGGAATAAGAAGGATATCAAACAAGTTTTAAGTCTACAGAGCTTACAAATTTTTTTAACATTAAGTATTGAATACATAGTAAGAATGCTTATAAACATTGTCTTGGGGTGAAGAGTTACAATATAATGAGCATTGTGGACCTAC
>NW_027753341.1:0-302 GCF_054177405.1 Leptonychotes weddellii | reverse complement strand
GCAGGGAGTCTGCTTCTCCCTCTGACCCTCCTCCCTCTCATGCTCTCTGTCTCTCATTCTCTCTGTCTCAAATAAATAAATAAAATCTTTAAAAAAAAAAAAAAACAGTTTGTTGATAAATATTTATTTTTATCAAAAACAGATAAAAACTTTTCTGAATTATAAATTCAGACAGTACTTTAGGATATATCCTTACCATTTTTTCTATACCATATATATCTTCATATAAAAGTATATTCCGGGGCACCTGGGTGGCCCAGTTGTTAAGCGTCTGCCTTCGGCTCAGGTCATGATCCCAGGGT
>NW_027753340.1:0-302 GCF_054177405.1 Leptonychotes weddellii | reverse complement strand
GGCTTCCAAATCTGATATTGTGTTTTGTAGCAAAACCAACACAAAATAGAGGAAGCAAATAACCATCGGTAGTCTTGACATCAACATGAGCTTCAGTCATGGTCCACCATTTTTTGACCACAGAGCACATTTTGTCACAGGTAGGATCCATGCCATGGAAATTAGTCAGGCAGTGTTAGCCCTGAATACCCTCAGGAATGAACTTGAATTTTCTTTTCTTTTCTTTTTTTTTTTTTTTAAAGATTTTATTTATTTGACAGCGAGAGACACAGCGAGAGAGGGAACACAAGCAGGGGGAGTGG
>NW_027753339.1:0-302 GCF_054177405.1 Leptonychotes weddellii | reverse complement strand
CAGATGGTTAAGCGTCTGCCTTCGGCTCAGGTCATGATCCCAGGGTCCTGGGATCGAGCCCCGCATCGGGCTCCCTGCTCGGCGGGAGGCCTGCTTCTCCCTCTCCCTCTGCCTCTCTCCCTGCTCATGCTCGCTCTCTCTCTCTCTGTATCTCTGTGTCTCAAATGAATAAATAAAAAAATCTTTAAAAAAAAAAAAAAAAAGATATTTTTAAAATACATATATCTATCTATCAATCATCTATCTATCTATTAGCTATCTATCTATCTCTTTATCTATCATCTATCTATCTATCTATCTAT
>NW_027753338.1:0-302 GCF_054177405.1 Leptonychotes weddellii | reverse complement strand
TATATATGTATGTATATATATTCCATATTGTTACTCCTGAGAGCCAAGTAACAAAAGCAGTTAAGTGTGTGCACGGTGCCCCAAGCTTGCCTAAGCCTTGTCTCTAGAGGTGAAGTGACACCATAGTCAAACACTGGCACTGGCCCCTTCAGCTGATTTCCAAATATTTATTAAGTATTTGCCATGTGTAAAATTGTAGATGAATTGGGGGGGCGGAGCAAGATGGCAGAGGAGTAGGAGACCTGGATTTCGTCTCCTCTCAGGAATTCAGCTGGATAGGGATCAAACCATTCTGAACACCT
>NW_027753337.1:0-302 GCF_054177405.1 Leptonychotes weddellii | reverse complement strand
TCTTTTAACCTCACACAGTGAAGGAGACTACGGTCTCTATTTTGCTCTTCATGACAGAAGAGTCCTTTCAAATGTGAGCTCCATGGACGAGATGTCCGTAGAGCTCTCTGCACTTGTGTGCCTTCCCATAAGAACTCAGATACGTGAGGTCATTTATCACAGTCCACGGGGCAGCAGTCAGATTGCCTAATGCCCTTCCTCTTTTCGAGAGCTCTATGGAGTGATTGTGTATCCGCCCGAGATGGTGACTTCCTGCGCAGGTCTTAGCTTTACTGATTTATGCCCTTCCCATGCCGGATGGC
>NW_027753336.1:0-302 GCF_054177405.1 Leptonychotes weddellii | reverse complement strand
TTTTTCTTGTTTATTGGCCTTTTAGTTTTCCTTTTCTGTGAATTGTTGTCTCTTTTGTCTGTTTTTCTTTTGGTTTGTTAGTCTTTTTATTATTGAATTTTAGGAGCTGTTTATGTTCTGGAAACCAACCCTTAGTTATAAGCATCAGATATCTTCCCCCAGTGTTGCTTTATGGCATCTTTTTTTTTTTTTTTTTTTTAAGATTTTATTTATTTATTTGAGAGAGAGAGAATGAGAGACAGAGAGCACGAGAGGGAAGAGGGTCAGAGGGAGAAGCAGACCCCTTGCTGAGCAGAGAGCCC
>NW_027753335.1:0-302 GCF_054177405.1 Leptonychotes weddellii | reverse complement strand
TGGAAGCTCGTATTTCTTCAAGTGGGGGTCTCAGCAGCAGCGCCTGAGAACTTGTTAGAAACGCACATTCTCACGGGGTGCCGGGGTGGTGGGGTGGCTCAGTAGGTTAAGTGGCCGACTCTTGATCTCAGCTCAGGTCTTGATCTCAGGGTCTTGAGTTCAGGGCTCCACGCTGGGTGTGGAGTCTACTAAAAAAAAGAAGAAGAAAGAAATGCACATTCTCAGGCCCTTCCCCAGACTTCCTCAGTCAGAAATTGGGAGGGAGGAGGCGATTTGTTTTAACAAGCCCCTCCCCCCCACCC
>NW_027753334.1:0-302 GCF_054177405.1 Leptonychotes weddellii | reverse complement strand
GTGGCTGGGTGATAGACAAATAATACATTATATGTTAAAAAAAAAGATAGTAAGAAGGGAAAAATGAAGGGGGGGCATTGGAGGGGGAGACAAACCATGAGAGTCTATGGACTCTGAGAAAAAAACAGAGTTCTAGAGGGGAGGGGGGATGGGGGGATGGGTTAGCATGGTGATGGGTATTAAAGAGGGCACGTATTGATTGGAGCACTGGGTGTTATACGCAAACAATGAATCATGGAACACTACATCAAAAACTAATGATGTAAGGTATGGTGATTAACATAACATAATAAAATAAAATT
>NW_027753333.1:0-302 GCF_054177405.1 Leptonychotes weddellii | reverse complement strand
TTCACATTGCATTACTCTGACTCTTACTGTGACTCTGCCTCCCGATCTCATTTGTAAGGGCTCTTCTTTTTTTTAATTTTTTAAATTTTTTATTATGTTAATCACCATACATTACATCATTAGTTTTTGATGTAGTGTTCCATGATTCATTATTTGCATATAACACCCAGTGCTCCATTCAGTATGTGCCCTCTTTAATACCCATCACCAGGCTAACCCATCTCCCCACCCCTCTCCCCTCTAGAACCCTCAGTTTGTTTCTCAGAGTCCATAGTCTCTTATGGTTCGTCTCCCCCCTCTGA
>NW_027753332.1:0-302 GCF_054177405.1 Leptonychotes weddellii | reverse complement strand
CCAGAGACAGAAAACAGATTGGCCGTTGCTGGGGTCTGGTGATCGGGGCGGGTGGGGTGGTGGTGATGGGGAGACACAGCTAAGAGGGACGGGGTTCCCTTTTGGGGGAATGGAAATGTTTGGGAGCGCACAGGGGTGGCGGCTGCATGACACTGAACGCACTAAAGTCCACTGAAGGGTGCCTGGGTGGCTCAGTTGGCTAAGTGTCTGCCTTCGTGTGTCCTGGGATCAAGCCCCGTGTCAGGCTCCCTGCTCAGTGGGGAGCCTGCTTCTCCCTCTACCTCTGCCCCTTCCCCAGCTTG
>NW_027753331.1:0-4313 GCF_054177405.1 Leptonychotes weddellii | reverse complement strand
GCACCCGACCCCGTGTGGAGTCTCCAAACCCAGCAGATCCCTGTGGTACGCTCCCGCGCGGCTCCTCCCGGGGGAGGAAGGTGAGTCTCCCCGGATCTGCCGCTTGTTGGGTCCCTGCTGGAGGAGCAGGGGCCCGACTGGGCCGCGGATCACGGTTTATGGCCACCCCGAGCTGAGAGCCCGCGCCTGGGCTCCGCCTCTGCAGCCGGCTTCCCGGCTCCGATACCTGGGAGCTCTGCTGCGCTCAGGCATCCCCGGTCTTTCTGTGACCCCGAGGGTCCTGAGACCACACTTTCCCGGAGGGTTCCACCCCCTGCTTAGCCACCGGAGTGACGTCCCTCAGCGGTGCAGACTTTTAAAAGTTCTGATTTTGTGCTCTGTGGTTCTATCACTTGCCAGATGCGGCCGACGGAGGCCTCTCCCCCGCCGTCTATTCTCCCGAATATCACCTTGGATTCACTTCTCCGCATGTCCTACCTTCCAGAAAGTGGTCGCTTTTCTGCTGAGAGAGTTGTTGCTATTCTTTTCTTCAATCTCCTGTTGAGTTTGTAGGTGTTCAGAATGGTTTGATCCCTATCCAGCTGAATTCCTGAGAGGAGATGAAATCCAGGTCTCCTACTCCTCCGCCATCTTGCTCCCCCTCCTGTGTGTCTTATTTTGAGAAATGTCTATTCAGGTCCTTTGCCAATTTTTAAATCAAGTTATTTGTTCTCTTGTTATAGAGTGGTTTGAGTTCTTTATATATTTTGGATATTAACCACTTATCAGATATATGATTTGCAAATATTTTCTCCCACTTTGTATGCTGTCTCTTCACTCTGTTGATTATAATAAATTGTAATAACCCATGTGTGATTTAACTGAAATTTATAGTGATGATCACAATGGCATGCATGCGTCTGGTATGACAGCTAAGCGAGGAGAAGAGAATAACAAAAAATGGCACCTTGAGTCCCTCCCAAGCTTAGTTGGTGGTATTATAAGCAGAAGTCATCAGCAACTGCCATGCTTGCTGTCCTCAAGGAGGTGAGCAGTAAGGGGGTAGGGCTGGCAGAACACCCTAAGATGACTTTCAGTGAGTCATAACTTTGTATAACCCTTTCCCTAGAGTGTGAGCAATACCTGAAACTTGCTTTTATTAAACAACAATATGAAAAAGGTAATAGATGTCACTTTCATGACTATGTTATGTTATTTAAGACTCTATCCTAGCAGACTAGATTCTAATGTTGGCCTTGAAGAAGCAGACTGCCATGTTGTGACTGCCTTGGCCTCTGGAATCTGAGGGAAGCCTACAGTTAAGAGCCAGCGAAAATCAGGGCTCTCAGTTATATAGCACATGAAGTGAATTCTGCCAGCAACTACAGGAGCTTGGAAGGGGCTCCTAAACTCCAGATGAGAAGGCAGCCTTACTGCAACCTTTATTGCAACCTTGTAAGACCCTGAGCAGAGGACCCAACTAAGCTGTACATAGACCCCTGACTCACAGAAACTGAGCTAATGTGTGTTGTTTACAGCTGCTAAATTTGTGGTAATTTGTTACATAGCAATATAAAACTAATACAGGGTGAGAGAGGGTAGGAGGAGGATAGGAGATAAATATAGCTAGTTGGTATCCAACAAAGAAGCTGGTAACTTTGCTGTAAGTAATCACTTTTGTTTCCAGGCCTGAGGCAAGCAGTCACTTCTGAGGAAGCCCCAGTTTGGAAGAAACTTGGGAACATCAGTCAGGGCCCAAAGTGGAGGCTGATGTAAACACTTCTTTTGCACAGAATTAATTGGCAACTTTGAGCCTTCTAACTTTAGCAGTGCCACCTCAGCATCTCACCACATTTGACATTCAGTGACTCAGGAACCCAAGAGCCAGCTAGCATGCCTGTGACAGGGCTAAAAACTAGTTGTTTGAAATAAAGGAACTCTAACTATGTGATGCCAATTTAGTTTCACTCATGCCTAGGTTGCAGTTATTCCTGCTACTTGGGGAAGGCTCTCAACTGGAGCTCTAGTGCCCATAATGATAAAGCATGAATTTGATTACCCAGGTTTGTTTACTCACTATTTTCTTATGAAATCCAGTACCCAGAGTCAGGGCTCATCATGTGAATCTTACAAACCTAGTGAAAGGCAAGTCATAGGAAAGGCTATAACAAATTGATTTTGAAAGTGTAAAGGTGGAGGAGCAGAGTGGGTGGCAGCAGCAGCAGCATTTCCTTAGCTGTTACAGAGGTCATTGACATGCACCTGCCCAGCCAACACTGAGATGGATCTGAAGGCTTTCCCCAGACTCCCCAAGAGTCCTAATGAATGAAACTAATATTCTACAGTAGAACTCTTCCCCTTAAGGACCTTTGTATTCATTTGCTTGGGCAGCTATAAGAAAGTATCATAGATTTGGTGGCTTAAACAACAGATATTTATTATTTCACAGTTTTGAAGCTCTCACAGTTGTGAAGTCTGAGATCAAGGTGTCAGCAGGCTGGTTCCTTCTAAGGCCTGTCTCCTTGTCATATAGATGGCCATCTTCTCCCTGTGTCTTTACATGGTCTTCTCTCTGTGTGGCTGTGACCTAATCCTTTGTGTGTCTGTGTCCTAATCTTTTTGTAAGGATATAGGTCATATTGCATTAGAGTCCACTCTAATGACTTCTGTAAAGACCCTATCTCCAAATACTAGAGGTCAAATCTGTTGATTCCCAGTCCACTCCTCTCTTCAAAGTTCTAGTGTACCACTCCCAGTTCAGTTCTCTCTTGTGGAGTACCCTTTAAAATAGTGTTATTTGTCCACTTTTCATTAGTGTTATACCTTTCCCTTTGAGTGATTTCATGCAATCAGTCTCTCCATAAAATCTCCCCAGATTCTTAATATGACACATGTGCCAATTTGAGTTCTCTGGGAAACAGATATTGGGATGGAGTTGAGAGTACAAAAAGTTGTTGGAGAGTAACACCTGTGAAAAGAAAATGGAGGAAATAGAACTGGGAAGAAGGAGCAGTCAGATTCCAGTGTAGAGATGACAAGGTCTCTGCTTGCCTAAAGGAGAGATAAAAGCAAAGACTGCCTTTTACAGGAGTACTACTAAGATGTCCTGCTAGGACCCACTGGATGGAAACAGCTAGGTCCTTGTACTACTATTTTTCTCAGTCATTAGCTGGGGCCATCTTGTTAAGAGCATGACTGGCTTAAATGATGAGGTGGGCTCTGAAGGGGTTCACAATTGAAGGATGCCTACTTGCAAGTGGGCAGGACATCCTTTCTTGAAGCCTGTTCTAAGTGGCACATCCCCATATCTGCCAAAACACTCTTAAAATTTTTTTTAAAAATTTTATTATGTTATGTTAATCACCATAATTACATCATTAGTTTTTTTTTTTTTTAAAGATTTTATTTATTTATTTGAGACAGAGAGAATGAGATGCAGAGAGCATGAGAGGGAGGAGGGTCAGAGGGAGAAGCAGACTCCCTGCCGAGCAGGGAGCCCGATGCGGGACTCAATCCCGGGACTCCAGGATCATGACCTGAGCCGAAGGCAGTCGCTTAACCAACTGAGCCACCCAGGCGCCCACATCATTAGTTTTTGATGTAGTGTTCCATGATTCATTGTTGGCGAATACCACCCAGTGCTCCATTCAGTACGTGCCCTCTTTAATGCCCATCACCAGGCTAACCCATCCCCCCACCCCCTCCCCTCTAGAACATCAGTCAGGGACCAAAGTGGAGGGCACGTTTGTTTCTCAGAGTCCATAGTCTCTCATGGTTTGTCTCCCCCTCTGATTTCCCCCTTCACTTTTCCCTTCCTGCTGTCTTCTTTTTCTTTCTTTCTTTTTTTTAACATATAATGTATTATTTGTTTCAGAGGTACAGGTCTGTGATTCAACAGTCTTACACAATTCAGAGCGCTCACCATAGCACATACCCTCCCCAATGGCTTTCACCCAGCCACCCCATTCCTCTCACTCCCCAACCCCCACCACTCCAGCAACCCTCAGTTTGTTTCCTGAGATTAAGAATTCCTCATATCAGTGAGGTCATATGATACATGTCTTTCTCTGATTGACTTATTTCGCTTAGCATAATACCCTCCAGTTCCATCCATGTCATTGCAAATGGCAAGATTTCATTCCTCTTGATGGCTGCATAATATTCCATTGTATATATATATCATATCTTCTTTATCCATTCATCTGTCGATGGACATCTTGGATCTTTCCACAGTTCGGCTACTGTAGACATTGCTGCTATAAACATTGGGGTGCATGTACCCCTTCGGATCCCTACATTTGTATCTTTGGGGTAAATACCCAGTAGTGCAATTG
>NW_027753330.1:0-302 GCF_054177405.1 Leptonychotes weddellii | reverse complement strand
TTTACAGAGTTAATGCCGTGGAACATGTTTAAATCATAATAAGCGAGCAGAGAACAGAACATGAAATTGAAAATAGAGAGTAATTTTAGCTTTGGGAAACAATATGCCTAAGTGCCAGGTACTGCTGACCCGCTGCCCTACAACTAAGCCTTTTTCTTTTTTTTAAGATTTTATTTATTTATCGAGAGAGAGAGAGAGAATGAGAGGGGGAGGGTCAGAGGGAGAGGCAGACTCCCCGCCAAGCAGGGAGCCCGATGCGGGGCTCGATCCCGGGACCCTGGGATCATGACCTGAGCCGAAGG
>NW_027753329.1:0-302 GCF_054177405.1 Leptonychotes weddellii | reverse complement strand
AGCTAACTTGGGCAGGTAATGTCAGTGACAACCAGGATAAGAACTTGATTAAAGAACAGTTATGGGGGAAGACTGGTGAGTTCGAGGCATGTTGGGTTGCTCAGTCTGTGGGCACATTGGGGAATCGTCAGATGGACAGTTAACATTAGAGGTCTGAGGCTTGGGAGAGGAGTGGCTTAAGGATATAAAATTGAACACTGTCACCTTATAGGTGGTAGTTAAAGCTAAGGAAATTGCTCTACTAGTTGTTGGTAGGGTAGTTTATGCAGATTATGCCGCTAAATTTTATTCTACGGCTTTGT
>NW_027753328.1:0-302 GCF_054177405.1 Leptonychotes weddellii | reverse complement strand
TGGCCATCAGACAGAGTGAGATTTGAAATCTAATGGTCCTGGGCAAGGGGTCCTATCTGTACAGTGGGGAAACCAATACTGAGGATGCTGTCAGGGCTGCAGAAGGAATCTCTAGGGGAGTCACCTCACGGAGTGTGGCCCACTGCAGAAGCTCTGTAAGTACCAGCACCGGAACGGGCGCCTTCCTGCGCCGAGCCCTTTCTTCCTGTCCGTGTTCACGAATTCAGCACGTACCCTAAAACCCCTACACACACACACACACACACACACACACTCACTCACACACACACATGCACCCACAC
>NW_027753327.1:0-302 GCF_054177405.1 Leptonychotes weddellii | reverse complement strand
GTGCAAACTTGAGCATTGGCTTTCTCTATGGCTTTCAACTCTTTTGGGGTCACAGGCCACTTGGCGAATATGACAAAACCCAGTCCCAGAGAAGTGCACATACAAACAACGCTCCCTGTGCAGATGCAGGGGATTCATGGATTCTAGTCTGAAATCCTTTGGTCTATCCACTCCTTCACTGGAATTTGGGGAAACTGGGGTCTACCTTGGGGAAGAGATTTGTCCAAGTTGACACAGACAGTGATAGAGCTAGGACTCTATCCCAAATGTCTGGACCCTTGGTCAGGTGCTGGTCCTCACTC
>NW_027753326.1:0-302 GCF_054177405.1 Leptonychotes weddellii | reverse complement strand
GTACTTTAAGGCAGGCCTGGGATGGCTGGGTGCCTCAGTCAGTTAAGCATCTGCCTTCTGCTCAGGTCATGATCCCAGTGTCCTGGGATCGAGCCCCATATCGAGCTCCCTGCTCAGCGGGGAGGCTACTTCTCCCTCTGCCTGCCATTCCCCCTGCTTGTGCTCTCTCTCTGACAAACAAATAAATAAAATCTTTAAAAAAAAATAATAAGGTAGGCCTTTCAAATATCACCAAAAGTATTGTCAATCCACATACTTCGGATAGAATATTATGACAAAATGGGATGAAGGAGAGTGATTTT
>NW_027753324.1:0-302 GCF_054177405.1 Leptonychotes weddellii | reverse complement strand
TATTTTTTATCTTAAGTTATTTGAATTAACCTGAATTTCATCATGTTGTAAATGAGGATGCAACATTGAATCCATCTAGTTCCCAATGTTGCTTTGCAGATCTGAAAGTGTCAATTTTTATCAACATTATGTAGGCCTGTTCTGCCAACTTTGCATCTAGATGAGATCAAGAGTCAGACGCATGAATGGTAGATACCTATGTCCTTGACAATCCAGATACTTAGACTCTTACAGGAATTTTGTTCAATATTCCAGGTAATTATAGGCAATATATTAAATTGAAGGGAGGAGAAAACACTGGG
>NW_027753323.1:0-302 GCF_054177405.1 Leptonychotes weddellii | reverse complement strand
CTCTGAAGGTGTACTGTGCAACATTCTGCTGTTTCTGGGCTTTTCTATCCATCCAGAAGTCAGACTCAACCTGTGCTCACCCAGTCATCCTCAGAGTCACAACGTCCAAGAGGCAGAATCCCCATCCGAGGAAACTCCAGGGACAACCAATGTGACTAAGGTCATGTCACCAGGGCAGCCAGGACGTGCCCTCAACACCTGCTCTCCTGGGACCAGGCTGATGCTCAGGAATCCCAGGCGCAGTCTCTGTCCCCATGGGCAGCTCAGCCCCCACCACCTCTGGGCTCCAGTCCATGTGGGAG
>NW_027753322.1:0-302 GCF_054177405.1 Leptonychotes weddellii | reverse complement strand
TTTAAATTTTATTTTATTATGTTAACCACCATACATTACATCATTAGTTTTTGATGTAGTGTTCCATGATTCATTGTTAGTGTATATCACCCAGTGCTCCATTCAATATGTGCCCTCTTTAATATCCATCACCAGACTAACCCATCCCCTCACTCCTCTCCCCTCTAGAACCCTTAGTTTCTTTCTCAGAGTCCATAGTGTCTCATGATTCCTCTCCCCCTCCGATTCCCCCCCTTCATTTTTCCCTTCCTACGATCTTTTTTTTTTTTTTTTTTTTTTTAACATATAATGTATTATTTGTT
>NW_027753321.1:0-302 GCF_054177405.1 Leptonychotes weddellii | reverse complement strand
TCAGTGCCTGGCACAGGGCCCGGGCTCAGCAGGTATGAGGGGGTGAAGGGAAACTGCCAAACAGATCAGCGTGCTACACCCTCTCCCTGCTCCTATGAGGTTGCAGGGGACCCTCCCAGGGGTGTGCCGGGGAAACGGCAGCCCAGCCTCCTAGGCCCAGATCCCCCCAGCTTCTGAGCCTCGGCTGCTTTTTCAGAAGATGCCACCCTCTAGGGAAGAGGGACAGTATGCCCGATGGGGCCACAGAGCAAACGTCACATGGCTGTGCAAGGTACCAATGCAGACCAATGCACAAGCACGGC
>NW_027753320.1:0-4314 GCF_054177405.1 Leptonychotes weddellii | reverse complement strand
CAAACATTTTTATTTCCTCTTCCAATTTTCTGTCATTTTATTGGACTATCATTTTTGTTGTACTAGTCACATTTAGCATATTTCTATTTAGAAAAATCATTTTCTCTAAAAATTTAAAAAGTATTTTAAATTATTTAAAAAGTGAAATGGGGGGCACGTGGGTGGCTCAGTCATTAAGCGTCTGCCTTTGGCTCAGGTCATGGTCCCAGGGTCCTTGGAATCGAGCCCCGCATCGGGCTCCCTGCTCCGCGGGAAGCCTGCTTCTCCCTCTCCCACTCCCCCTGCTTGTGTTCCCTCTCTCACTGTCAAATAAATAAATAAAATCTTAAAAAAAAAAAAGATTGTAGGAAGAGCAGGTTTGGGTTGAGTGCTAACACTGGAATCACTGAATGAACATGGGGAGAAGTAAAGTTGGAATATGGCCATGGGGCTATCAACACAACTATACTCCTTGATGGGGGTTCCAGGAAAATCAGAGACACTGACAAGAGTCTAAGAGGTTCATCTTTGTTAATATCTTGGTTTCAGTTACCAGATAAAGCTTTAAAATCTACTGGTTGGCAAAACCTAGACTAGATGACCACTAAGGTCCCTCCCAGCTCTGATGCTACATCTTTGTTTCTGGGATTTTGGAAAGCCGACTTTGGTTATATCTGTCTGATTTTGTAAGGTGAAAATTGGTAAGTTGAAGAGCTTCTATAATATACCATCCTTGACAGCTGGTGATGGCACCTCTTACCCACCTTCCATAAAAATTACAGTGAATATCTGTCCTATAGTGATTGATGATGGGCATTTGTAAGATTGCTGGCTAGAGTTAGAGTTTCAAGCACAGAACTTTTGCAATGTGAAATTAAATGATTTCAGGACCTATAGTCTCATGTCCTTCTTAACCAGGCAAGACTTTAAACACTCAGTAAAAACTCTTTGGAAGAATGTAATCAGAACTCTCTCTCTGGCACTCTACGAAACTACAGATTATTTTCAGAATGGTGAAGATCCAGAAGTGCGTTCCCGAGCATAAAAGACCCAAACAGGCAGTGGGTTCTGAGCTGCTAACTACATCCCTGGTCCCTGGGGTAGGCCCTGTAGAGGATTCAGAATAACTGTGAGGATGACTGCACTTTCAAAGAGAAGACGGAACTCGCACTGACCAGGCAAACATCTAAGTGCTCAGCTGCGTGCTCATGCCTCCTCCCAGGGCTAGGGCTGGTCCCCTCTGCTACAGACCCTGCTCTTTGTCTATCACAATGTTCTTCACACTGGGGCGCCTGGGTGGCTCAGTTGGTTAAGCAGCTGCCTTCGGCTCAGGTCATGATCCCAGGGTCCTGGGATGGAGCCCCGCATCCGGCTCCCTGCTCAGCTGGGAGCTTGCTTCTCCCTCTTCCTCTGCCTCTCCCCCTGCTTGTGAACTCTCTCTCTCTTTCTCTATCAAATAAATAAATAAAATCTTTAATAAAAAAAACAAAAACAATGTTCTTCACACTTATACTTACTTCCTCGGTGTCTGTCTCACCTCTAGACTGTGAGCAAAGATCTGCCCAGTTCACCGCTGTATTCTCAGAACCATGGCCAGTGCCTGGCACAGAGCAGTCCCCAGTAGATGTTGAATAAATGAAGAGAAGTTATAAAAAGACATTTCCATTACATAAAACAATTTGAAAATGCAAGTTATGTCAGGTGAGGTTTTTCAAGGCCTTTCCTTTACAACACAAGTATGCCATTCTCCAAAACGCTTCCTTGATCCCTGACAGCAACCTCCTCTCCACAAAGGCTGGTCCCACTTCTGTGCCTTGTTCCTATTACATCTTAAGCATCTGTTACGCTATTTATCACTCTCTACTGTTTTTTTTTTTTTCTTAGTTTTCTTGCCTGTATTATTCCCCACTAGACAGAGTATACCTTGAGGACAAGATCCCTGCATCTCTGCATCCTAGAATCAAGAGATAGTGGTTGAAAAAGTAAGCTTCCATTTCCTGAAGTTATTAAAGCTGAAACCATTTATTAAATATGTGGTAGACAGGATTAACCAGAAGCAAGAGTTTATAGTATGTTGATAAGATTTCCCTCAATGAATATTTGTTGAAAACTGTTAAAGATAAATTATTAACCCATTGCAATTAGTGTTCCCAAAGGCATCTAAGAGCTCATTTCCTGTTCTGAGTAAATGCTATCATCTTCTAAGATCTAAGGCTTATTTCACAGGAAAATGAGGCAGATTCTCTCTGACAGTATGTTGGACAGTGGTGGTGAGTCTCACTGAGAGGACTGCACTCCTTCTCCTCTTTGGTAGAGAAAATGATCAAGGCTCTAGGATCTCTTAGGTTGACATATAAGGCTAATAGTCTAGAACTAGTATTGGAAACTGGTAAATACCACGGGGGGTAATTATTTAACTAGAAAAATAGATGTTTAAGTTACTGAAGGACACTAAAAAAAAAGTAGGTTATACCAATGTAGATACAATTTTGTGCTAGTGAAAGTCAAGGAATAAACAATAATTCCACTCTTTCTTTAAAATGAAGACCCCCAAATGTGCTGTTACGTTGAATAATCTAACAGCAAAATTATAATCTGAGATCGAAACAGGTTTGTCTGATTCCACAGTCTATGCTTTCTCCTTCTGCAAAAAGAATTCTCATAAATGATATACACCTTGAAGTGTTAAGAGATGAAACATATTGATGTCTCTCAATGTATCAAAAATATCAGATGGACTGATGGGTGGACAGAGGGATAGATAGATGGATCGTTATGTGAGAAGGCAAATATGGTAAAATGTTAATTGTAGAATCTAGGTAGTCATATGGATGTTTGCCACATAAGCCAATTTTTCTGAAAAATTTTCATAGTAAATTTAAATAATTTATAATTATTTAATAATGTAGAATAAAAAATAGTAAAATAAATAAATATAAATTTAAAGCTAGTAACTAAAACATTTGAAATTTTCATAATAAAATGTTGATGGGGGAAAAGTGGCACTATAGTCCTTCCCAGGCCAACATGGTCTAGGAAGCTAATGCTCAGAGAGCGTGTCTGATCCTATTATTCCATTGTTTAAGATCCCTGAAGCCTCTCCACTCCCTGTACAATAAAATTCAAGCTCTTTGGGTTGGCACACGAGGTCCTTCATGACCCGCCCTCTGACCAGCTCTCTGATCAATCCTTCAAGCATAAGAGCAGAGCCGTAATGCTACATGTGGGCAAGTGAGCTGTGTAATAATTTGGTGCCTCTTGATATTTTTAAACTATTTTTTACTTATCAAAGCAATGTATGTACATAATTTAAAAGGTCAGGTAGTGCCCAAAAGCCTATAACAAAAAACCAACAGTATTTTCACACAGCTCTGTCCCACCCTCACCGTCCTATTTTACAGACACAATCATTTCCACCTTTTATAATTGTTTCTATTTGCCTCCAAGTTTCTCGGCATGTGATCCTCTCTAGTCATCGAGTTAGATATTATCTACTGATTTTTTTTTTCATTGCAGGCAAAGCAATTAGCACTCTTCCTCTGCCCCTTCCCCCATCCCCCAACATAGTTGTATCATATTTTCTGGCTAAATCCATATTCAGTGTTAATTAAAAGGACTGTAAATACTGTTTGCCGATGAGTCAAGAATGGTGATTGCATTTTCTTTCTTGGATGTCTTTTAGTTTGTCCTGAAGTTGATAATTGCCTCTGTTTTGTCATTTACTCAGATTTCACTGAACAACTTGTGTTTCCATATCCACCGACAGTTCTAGAAAATGCTTCTCACTAAAAATTCTCATATGACCAAATCTGTTAGATAATCTAGTAGCTCCGGGGCGCCTGGGTGGCTCAGTTGGTTAAGCGACTGCCTTCGGCTCAGGTCATGATCCTGGAGTCCCGGGATCGAGTCCCGCATCAGGCTCCCTGCTCGGCGGGGAGTCTGCTTCTCCCTCTGACCCTCCCCCCTCTCATGCTGTCTCTCATTCTCTCTCTCGCAAATAAAAAAAAAAAAAAAAAAAAGATAATCTAGTAGCTCCATTTTGTTCCCCCCTGACAGCATCCTTCCTGCAGCCCTCCATCCCACTTAACTTACATAGTGACTTCTGGGCCTCCCACATCACCTATGCTATCTGAGATCTTCTTTTTTTTTTTTTTTTAAAGATTTTATTTATTTATTTGAGAGAGAGAGAATGAGAGACAGAGAGCATGAGAGGGAGGAGGGTCAGAGGGAGAAGCAGACTCCCTGCCGAGCAGGGAGCCCGATGCGGGACTCGATCCCAGGACTCCAGGATCATGACCTGAGCCGAAGGCAGTCGCTTAACCAACTGAGCCACCC
>NW_027753319.1:0-302 GCF_054177405.1 Leptonychotes weddellii | reverse complement strand
GGCTCAGATCATGATCCCAGGGTCCTGGGATCGAGCCCCGCATCAGGCTCCCTGCTCAGCGGGAAGCCTGCTTCTCCCTCTCCCCCTCCCCCTGCTTGTGTTCCCTCTCTCGCTGTCTCTCTCTCTGTCAAATAAATAAATAAAATCTTAAAAAAGGAGCATTTTTTCCCTAAAACTAAAAAGCAGAAATAAAAAAAATCTGCCTAAATTAGAGGAATTCTGTATAGTCATATGTCCCTATATATGCAGATATACAGGAAGCTGCTCACAGCAGTGGCGTATAGGAGTGGTGGACCTTTGGG
>NW_027753318.1:0-302 GCF_054177405.1 Leptonychotes weddellii | reverse complement strand
CTATTCTTTTCTTCAATCTCCTGTTGAGTTCGTAGGTGTTCGGAATGGTTTGATCCCTAACCAGCTCAGAAATGATTAGAATTCTAAGAATTATTTTTGTACATCCTCATGTCTCCTTCTGTACTTAATATATACATACTTTTTCAGTAGATATAATTTAGAATAAAAATAAAATATAAGTTGATTGTAGTGGTGCAAGGTAAAGTTAGATTATTATGGATTGGTATAGTCAGAGAAATTTTAGTGGAGAAAATAATTTAGCTTACCCTAAAGTATGGGATTTATCAGGACTGAGAATTGTG
>NW_027753317.1:0-302 GCF_054177405.1 Leptonychotes weddellii | reverse complement strand
GGCGCCTGGGTGGCTCAGTTGGTTAAGCGACTGCCTTCGGCTCAGGTCATGATCCCAGGGTCCTGGGATCGAGTCCCAGATTGGGCTCCCGGCTCGGCGGGAAGCCTGCTTCTCCCTTTCCCACTCCCCCTGCTTGTGTTCCTGCTTTCGCTGTCTCTGTCTCTGTCAAATAAATAAATAAAATCTTAAAAAAAAACCCAAAAACTAACGATGTAATGTATGGTGATTAACATAACATAATAAAATAAAATTAAAAAAAAGAATCCTGTTAGGCCTCTTTAGCAAGAATCTCCCTACACTTG
>NW_027753316.1:0-302 GCF_054177405.1 Leptonychotes weddellii | reverse complement strand
CTTTTTGTTGGATAAATGTATTTAACTATCTTCTCCTAGTCTGTGATTTGTCTTTTGTAATCTCTAATGAGTGAACAGGAATTCTTAGTTTTAATTAAGTTTCGATATCAGGTCTCCAGCTTTATCGTTGTTCTTCAAATTTGATTTGGCCATTGTAATATTTTTCTTTACACACACCCACACCCACACACCCACACACCCACACACACACACCCCCGGGGATTTGCTTTGGATTGCATTTAAGTTATAGTTCAGTTTAAGAGAAATTAACATTGTAGCAATATTGAATTCCAACCCACAAG
>NW_027753315.1:0-302 GCF_054177405.1 Leptonychotes weddellii | reverse complement strand
CAAATAATTCTATAGGTAAACATTAGTATCTATATTAAGCTAAACATGAGCTCTTATCAATGACTCCAAATCTAATCCACTACCACATGGATCATTCTAGCCTCCTCCCCTTGCTAATCTGCAAACTCTCATTCCAACAGTGAGAAACCTGACTCTCAACATCCACCATCTATTTACTTCATAGTTCAGTTTCCGTATACATATATAGCAATATTAGAATGATTAACTCTCACCTCTGTGGGAAACAATTTTGGCAACTACAGGACAAAGCTTTCGTGCAGTTCTTTTTTTTTTTTTTTTTT
>NW_027753314.1:0-302 GCF_054177405.1 Leptonychotes weddellii | reverse complement strand
GTCAACGGGTAATTGTCAAACTTGGTGTTCTTTGCAGGGAAGATGGAAAACTGTTCTGCCATCTCCTTGACATCACCCAGGAAGTGATCACTAAAGGGAAACAGAATTATGAACTGAGCGAGCATGATCATGTAATCTGTCTAATTGTGTAAGTCTCCTCTTAGGACCTTCAACTGTTTTAAGATTTTTTTTTTTTTTTATTTGAGAGAGAGAGAATGAGAGACAGAGAGCATGAGAGGGAGGAGGGTCAGAGGGAGAAGCAGACTCCCCGCCGAGCAGGGAGCCCGATGCGGGACTCGATC
>NW_027753313.1:0-302 GCF_054177405.1 Leptonychotes weddellii | reverse complement strand
TGTTTCTTATGTTTTTGATATTAGCCATTCTGACAGGTGTGAGGTGATATCTCCTTGTGGTTTTGATTTGCATTTCCCTGATGATGAGTGATGTTGAGCATCTTTTCATGTGTCTGTTGGCCATCTGTCTGTCTTCTTTGGAGAAATGTCTATTCATGCCTTCTGCCCATTTTTAAGGGGATTACTTGGGTTTTTTTGGTGTTGAGTTGTATAAGTTCTTTATATATTTTGGATATTAACCCCTTATTGGATATATCATTTGCAAACATATTCTTCCATTTGGTGGGTTGTCTTTTTGTTTT
>NW_027753312.1:0-302 GCF_054177405.1 Leptonychotes weddellii | reverse complement strand
TGTTCCCTCTCTCGCTGTATCTCTCTCTGTCAAATAAATAAAATCTTAAAAAAATATATATATATATATATATTTTTTTTAATTTTATTTATTTGAGAGAGACAGACAGAGAGAGAGCACAAGTGGGGAGGAGAGGGAGAAGCAGGCTCCCCACAGAGCAGGGAGCCCGATGCGGGACTCGATCCCAGGACCCTGGGATCATGACTGAGCCGAAGGCAGACGCCCAACCAACTGAGCCACCCAGGCGCCCAAAATAAAATCTTAAAAAAAAACAAAAAAAGATATTACAGCACCAGGAAGCA
>NW_027753311.1:0-302 GCF_054177405.1 Leptonychotes weddellii | reverse complement strand
TTCACCTCAGCCCATAGTATGTCATCCCACGGGGCTCGTTCAGAATGCAGGATGGGGACACGTGGGCAGGACAGGTGCATCACACGGCAGGGGCGCAGAGCCCGCCGGCTTAGCCTGTGCCCGGCCGTGGGTCGGCACGGAGCTGGGGACGCCACATCTCAAGTGGCAGTCTCACCAGTGTTTATTTCCAGACCTCCCTGTAAAACCTTTGGATACTCTCTTCTACGAGTTAATCATCGCAGCCAACTCGGGATGCCCTGTGAAATCGCACCCTAGCTTTTCAGAGGTCTGGCCCATGTCTT
>NW_027753310.1:0-302 GCF_054177405.1 Leptonychotes weddellii | reverse complement strand
TGGATTAGCAAGCTATGTCAGCGAGTTTTATATTCACCTTTTTATTTTCACATACTGCCTAGATGTTTTGCCAAAGTCATTTCCCTACTATACACAAGGACTATTTTTTTTTGCCATGTACCATGTCATGTGCCACTCAAGGGACACAATTTAATGCACTGCTCTGCTTCCCCATCTTCACTATCTCTGTGATGTGTGCAGGGCTCTGTTGCTCCATCTCACAGCGGGGTGCTCGGGAACATCCCACCTCAGAAAGGCAGTAGCCACCAGGAACTTAAAATGAAGAAGACTACCATTTGATT
>NW_027753309.1:0-4314 GCF_054177405.1 Leptonychotes weddellii | reverse complement strand
AGAGATGATGGACTCTGAAAAACAAACAGGGTTCTAGAGGGGAGGGGGGTGGGAGGATGGGTTAGCCTGGTGGTGGGTATTGAGGAGGGCACATTCTGCATGGAGCACTGGGTGTTATGCACAAACAATGAATCATGGAACACTTCATCTAAAACTAATGATGTAATGTATGGGGATTAACATAAGAATAAAAAATAAAAAAAAAAAAAGAGTCTCTTATGGTTTGCCTCCCTCTTTGATTTCATCTTGTTTTATTGCTCCCTCCCTTCCGCTATGCTCCTCTGCTTTGTTTCTCAAATTGCACCTATGAATGAGATCATATGATAATTGTCTTTCTCTGACTTATTTCACTTAGCATAATACCCTCTAGGTCCATCCACATCATTTCAAATGGCAAGATTTCTTTTTTTTTTTTTTTTGATGGCTGATTAGTATTCCCCAGTGTGTGTAAATATATATGTATATTTGTGTGTGTGTGTCTGTGTGTATATATATATATATCTCACATCTTCTTTATCCATTCATCTGTCAATGGACATCTGGGCTCTTTCCATAGTTTGGCTATTGTGGACATTGTTGTTATAAACATTGGGGTGAAGGTGCCTCTCAAAATCACTACATTTGTATCTTTGGGGTAGATACCTAGTAGTGCAATTGCTGGATCAGAGGGTAGCTCTATTTTCAACTTTTTGAGGAACCCCCATACTGTCTTCCAGAGTGGCTGCACTAGTTTGCATTCCCACCAACAGTGAAAGTGGGTTCCCCTTTCTCTGCATCATCGCCAACATCTGTCATTTCCTGACTTGCTAACTTTAGCCATTCTGACCAGTGTGAGGTGGTATCTCATTGTGGTTTTGATTTGTATTTCTCTGATGCCGAGTGATGTGGAGAATTTTTTCATGTGCCTGTTGGCCATTTGGATGTCTTCTTTGGAGAAATGTCTGTTTGTGTCTCCTGCCTATTTCTTTTTTTTTTTTTTTAAAGATTTTATTTATTTATTTGACAGAGAGAGACACAGCGAGAGCAGGAACACAAGCAGGGAGAGTGGGAGAGGGAGAAGCAGGCTTCCTGCTGAGCAGGGAGCCCGATGCGGGGCTTGATCCCAGGACCCTGGGATCATGACCTGAGCCGAAGGCAGACGCTTAACGACTGAGCCACCCAGGTGCCCCTCCTGCCTATTTCTTGATTGGATGATTTGTTTTGTGGGTGTTGAATTTGATAAGTTTTGTTTTGTTTTTTTATAGATTTTGGATATTAGCCCTTTATCTGATATGTCATTTGCAAATATCTTCTCCCATTCTGTCAGTTGTCTTTTGGTTTTGTCAACTGCTTCTTTTGCTGTGCAAAAGCTTTTTATCTTGATGAAGTCCCAATAGTTCATTTTTGCCTTTGTTCCCCTTGCCTTTGGATATGTGTCTAGCAAGAAGTTGCTGCAGTCGAGGTCATAGAGATTGGTGCCTGTGTTTTCCTCTATGATTTTGATGGATTCATGTCTCACATTTAATGTAATCCCTAGCAAAATATCATCAATTTTTTTCACAGAACTGGAACAAATCATTCTAAAGTTTGTATGGAACGACAAAAGATCCCGAATAGCCAAAGGGATGTTGAAAAAGAAAACCAAAACTGGTGGTATCACAATTCTGGACTTCAAGCTATATTACAAAGCTGTAATCAAAACAGTATGGTACTGGCATAAAACCAGACATATAGATCAATGGAACAGAATAGAGAACCCAGAAATGGATCCTCAACTCTACGGTCAAATAATCTTGGACAAAGCAGGAAAGAATATTCAATGGAAAAAAAAAAACAGTCTCTTCAACAAATGGTGTTGGGAAAATTGGACAGCCATATGCAGAAAAATGAAACTGGACCATTTTCTTACACCATACACAAAAATAGACTCGCCTTGTGTTTTTCAATAAAAATTTAAAAAGCTATTAAGAATGGAACTCATATGTTACTCTTTATTCTCTACGCATTTATATTTTTAAAAATCTTGGGGTGCCTGGGTTTCTCAGTCATTAAGCATCTGCCTTTGGCTCAGGTCATCCTGGGATCAAGCCCCGCATCGAGACCTGCATCGGGCTCCCTGATCCATGGGAAGCCTGCTTCTCCCTCTCCCACTCCCCCTGCTTGTGTTCCCTCTTTCGCTGTGTCTCTCTCTTTCAAATAAATAAATAAAAATCTTTAAAAAAAAAAAATCTCAGTCTGGGGCACCTAGGTGGCTCAGTCGGTTAAATGTCTGTCTTGATTTCAGCTCAGGTCATGATCTCAGGGTCCTGAGATGGAGCCTCATGTCAGGCTCCATGCTCAGCACAGAGTCTGCTTGAGATTCTCTCTCTCCTTCTCCTTCTGCCCCTCCCCCTGCTCGCTTTCTCTCTCTCTAAATTGATTAATTATTTAAAAAAAATTCAGTCTTTCTTTTTGTACTAGAAAGTATAAGTAATAGGAAATTGCTTCCATAAGCCTTTATATTCATATAAACATTTTTACATTAAGGGCTGGCATAAACTGGAATTTGTTTAATTGTTGATATTCACACAGTTTCTTGTAGCCATTTGAATTCCTTCTATTGAGAAAAGGTTGAATTGATCAGAATATTCTGAATTGCATATGCATTATGAAAGAACAGCTATGTCTTATAATTCCAGGTTAAATGACATTAAAGTGCATTATCCTATGTTCACATTGTGCATTTTACAGTATAGCCATGTTATTTCAGAGCTATGTGACCTTAAAGCAATGGAGAATTCAGAAGCTTTGACATGACAGCCACTATAAAAGAGCAATAGGAAGAACTGCCTTGCACTTTTATATGTAACTCTTAAAAGTGATACTTGACAGTTCACTTTTATTTTTTTAATATTTTATTTATTTATTTGAGAGAGAGAGCACGTGTGCACAAGCAGGGGGAGTGGTAAGCAGAGGAAGAGGGAGAAGCAGGATCCCCGCTGAGCAGGGAGCCTAACATGGGGCTCAATCCCAGGACACTGGGATCATGACTCGAACCAAAGGCAGATGCTTAACTGACTGAGCCACCCAGGCATCTCAACAGTTCACTTTTAGTATAGGTGAATTATTGGGGTAATTATGTTTTGTTTAAGAGACTCATAAATTCTTAGGACACTTGTGCACAAATATTTTTGGAGCCTAAGCGGCCATTTCATCTCTTCCTTCTATATCACCCTTTAGAAAAAACCTCGCATTGACTTTGAAGTTACCCTTCTAACCCTGATCCCATTTTCTGAACATGAAGTCCTGCCATAGGAACAACAGCCAAAGATGTAGTGTGGGAAATTGTTTCTCAGTGTAGCTCTTTTTAATGCTCCTCCTTCTGACTCTCTTTATTGTGTTTACATCTCACTGAGCTTTCTTTTGACATCTCTGAAGAGTATGTTTCCCTAAAAAGACAGATAGGCCCCGCCAGATTCCTATCAAAAACATATAAACCAAAAATGTGGTATTAATGACTATCATTACCCCAATAAGAAAATCTAAAATGATAACGTTAACTTTCCTCTTCCTCTTTCTAATATTTATATTTAGATAGGAGCAAAAATAACCCCTTCATAAATGTATTCAGTTGACGGACTTTATAGCATTACCATGGGAGCCAAACTTATTCTCTACAGACCCCTTGGGTCCAAATCTTTAAGTGTTGTCTGTCATATCTATCACAATAAATTAATATTGCTGTCAAAAGCACAGGCAAAGTTGCTACATCCACACTGTCCTGAATCACAGCCCATATGCGAAAGAATGAAAATTTGTTAAGCCCTCTTTTTCCAACTGTTTCTAGTTCATGGTGTTCAATCTCTCTGAGAGTTTGTTTTCTCCTAGCTGGATTATTTCTAGTTAAGTGACTGATTGATCCTCTCTTGCAAATATGATAAAAAAATATGATAAAGAATGAGCATGGCTTCAAGTATCATGCCTCCAAGAAGAGAGTGGCATCTTCAGGCATTTTGGCAAATAGATGAGAGAGCTCTTTTTTTTCTTTCTTTCTTTTTTCTTTCATATTTTTTAAATTTTATTATGTTATGTTAATCACCATACATTACATCATTAGTTTTTGATGTAGTGTTCCATGATTCATTGTTTGTGTATAACACCCAGTGCTCCATTCAGTACATGCCCTCTCTAATACCCATCACCAGGCTAACCCATCCCCTCACCCCCCTCTCCTCTAGAGCCTTCAGTTTGTTTCTCAGAGTCCATAGTCTCTCATGGTTTGTCTCCCCTTCTGATTTCCCCTGCTTCATTTTTCCCTTCCTGCTATCTTCTTCTTCTTCTTCTTTTTTTTTTTTT
>NW_027753308.1:0-302 GCF_054177405.1 Leptonychotes weddellii | reverse complement strand
TTTTCTTGATATCCCTCCAATTTGACATTAATTTACTCAAAGACGTTTTATAGGATAGGATCCTAAAAATCAGTTATGTGTCTAACAAGTGATGGGTCATGTGAGACTAAATCAAAATCTCTGCATTTGTGAAGATACTGCCTCTGATTTCCCATGAATCTGTCCAACCTGTCATAAGAGCAATTGTTTTTTTTTTTTTCTAAATGACAAAAAGACTTGTTGATAGGAAAAGTACATAGCTTCAGTAAGTTACTATTACTTGTCCTTATTGCATGCAAACCAGCTTTACCTGAGTCCTTTTT
>NW_027753307.1:0-302 GCF_054177405.1 Leptonychotes weddellii | reverse complement strand
TTATTTCTAAAATTTCTATTTACTTCTTTTTTTTTTACATTTGTCTGGTCTTTAAAAAATATAATCACTTGCTTGCTCATTTTGATGATTTCACTTCATTTTTAAAAAAATGTGTAATAATTATTTTGTATTCTTTAACTGTTAATTCCAATATCTGAAGTCCTTGGAGGTTTTAGTCTGTTGTTTGTTATTTCTGCTGACTGTCAATATGGTGGTTTGTTTCCTTATACCTCTTATTGCAAACTCAGATTTGATTGGCCTTACTGTGAAGGATACCTGGAAACCTACATTGAGGGGTATTT
>NW_027753306.1:0-302 GCF_054177405.1 Leptonychotes weddellii | reverse complement strand
GTGACAGTCACACAGGTCCCAGGCTCTGACCCACTGGCAGGTGACGTCCATGCATGGCTGGACAGCGGAGCTGATCTTGAGTCGGCGTCTCACTCCCCCACTGGGACAGTAGGGTTTATCAAATACAAGCATGGGATTTCTGTTAATATTGAATTTCTAAAAAGGACTGGATGAATTCCAAGTACAGTATGTCCCAAATACTACATCGAACATGCATACTTTTTAAAAAAAATGTGCTGTTTCTCTGCAATTCATATTTATCCGGGTGCCTGCATTTTGTCTGAAAATAACTTTCCTTTTAT
>NW_027753305.1:0-302 GCF_054177405.1 Leptonychotes weddellii | reverse complement strand
CTGCATCTGGGGCTCACTTCCCTGCAGGCCCCTTTTCTCGGGCACTGGGGCTACACGTTCTTGCTGCCTTCCTAGCCCCGGACGTCATTTTTGTCTGTGCAGCCCGGGGGACCTGCTCTGAGCTCTGCCTTTGGGTTCAGTCTCCAAGCTCTGCAAGGGTAACCCCTAAGGCCCCAGGGGAAGCATGGGGGCAGACGGGGGCTCACTCAGTGCACTCCCCACCTGCCTGGGGTCTTTGCCCTTCAGGGCCGACGCTTGGGTGGCTCTCCATCCATCACCTTGCAAGAGCTGCTTTTCATACT
>NW_027753304.1:0-302 GCF_054177405.1 Leptonychotes weddellii | reverse complement strand
GCTCTCTCCAGCAGAGCGCTCAGCCGTCACGTCTCAATGTCCTGGGGCTGCCTGACAAATTACCACAGACTGGGGGGGCTTCCCACAACAGAGATTTGTTCTCGCAACCGTTCAGGAGGCCAGAAGTCTGCAGTCGAGGTGTCTGCCGGGGTGGTTCCTTCTGGAAGCTCGGAGGGAGAATGTGTCGCCCGCCCTCCCAGCCTCTGGGGGCTTCCGGCAACCCTGGCTTTGGAGGCATTGCTGTGATCTCTGCCTGGTCTTCACCGGTTCTTCTGTGGGTCTCTATCTTCAGAGCTGCTCTC
>NW_027753303.1:0-302 GCF_054177405.1 Leptonychotes weddellii | reverse complement strand
GTGTGTCTGTTTTTGTGCCAGTACCATACTGTCTTGATGATCACAGCTTTGTAATTAAGCTTGAAGTCTGGAATTTGATGCCACCAGTTTGGTTTTCTTTTTCAACATTCCTTTGGCTATTCGGGGTCTTTTCTGGTTCCATACAAATTTTAGGATTATTTGTTCCAGCTCTGTGAGAAAAGTGGATGGTATTTTGATATGGATTGCAATGAATGTACAGATTGCTCTAGGTAGCCTAGACATTTTAACAATATTTGTTCTTCCAATCCATGAGCATGGAACATTTTCCCATTTCTTTGTGT
>NW_027753302.1:0-302 GCF_054177405.1 Leptonychotes weddellii | reverse complement strand
TGAGAGGCCACATTTTTTTCATTCAAACAAGTAAATGGCTCCAGGAGAAAAAGGAATAAAAAAAAAATAATCGCATCTAAGAAACACGAATGACTAAGGTGCCCTATTGTATCCTTTCTTACTTGTGTTACTTCCCTATATTAGCCAACCACTTATACTGAAAATGGTGTTACAGCAGGAAAATGAATGATAGGGCAACTCTTAGTTCCTTTTTTACTTTCACTCATTCTTTTTTTTAATTAATTTTTATTGTTATGTTAATCACCACACATCATTAGTTTTAGATGTAGTGTTCCATGATT
>NW_027753301.1:0-302 GCF_054177405.1 Leptonychotes weddellii | reverse complement strand
TAAAGAACACATGTAGCGGGCGCCTGGGTGGCTCAGTTGGTTAAGCGACTGCCTTCGGCTCAGTTCATGATCCTGGAGTCCCGGGATCGAGTCCCACGTCGGCCTCCCTGCTCAGCAGGGAGTCTGCCTCTCTCTCTGACCCTCCCCCCTCTCATGCTCTCTATCTCATTCTCTCTCTCAAATAAATAAATAAAATCTTAAAAAAAAAAGAAAAAAAAAGAACACATGTAGGTTCCCTAGGGCCATTAGCCTCCTGATCTCCCAGAACTTTTGGCTGGGCCTGAGACCCAGAAATGGGAACT
>NW_027753300.1:0-302 GCF_054177405.1 Leptonychotes weddellii | reverse complement strand
TAAAAAGGCCCTGGCCCGCAAAGCAGCGGCGTAGACGCGCTGGGACCCGGAACAAACCCTTCCCTGGTGGTCCGGAGCGCCACCTCGGGGAGCCCCAAACCCTCAGGCCCATGTCCGTGCTTCTGCACCCTCCCCACCATGGGCTCTCCCCACGCAGACCCGGTGGATTGCTCTGCCTCCGTCTGCCCTCACGCCCTTGACGGGCATTGCTCTGCCCGCCGCACCTGCACCTCGGACCCGGGGGAGGCCGCTGGCCGGGCACGTCGGGTCCGCCCCGGCGTTGCGCGTGTCTGATCCCCACT
>NW_027753299.1:0-302 GCF_054177405.1 Leptonychotes weddellii | reverse complement strand
TTGCCTCTGTCTCCCTTCCTGATCCTTCGGATGCCATCCTCCTGCCTGCCACCACCTACCTGCCAGGGCTGCCAAGTTCCTTCCTGCCTAAAGGCTTTTGTGATCTCCATTCCTTCCAATGAGATGCTCGGTCTCCAAATATCCACAGTGTCGTCTCCTTTCATGATTCATGTCTCTTGTGCACCACTCTCTGATGGGTCTTCCTGAATCACCCCGTGGAAACCTTTCCCTGTGCCTCTACATATTTTGGTTGCCGAAGTGAGAGCATCTTTGGGACTCCTACTCTTTGCTCTAGTGAGGAG
>NW_027753298.1:0-4314 GCF_054177405.1 Leptonychotes weddellii | reverse complement strand
TTTTTGTTGAACTCAAAAAATGTCTTCCTTTTCTTTCCTCCTTCCTTTCCCCATAAACATTGGGTTTAGTGATTTTGCGGGACTCTTCATTACTGGGTTTGTGTCATTTAAAACATCTCTGGTGGCCCAGAGCGACTCCAGTGGTGGTCAGAGACCCCAGGTCAGTGTCTCTAAGATAAGGGGCCCCTTGAGCCTACAAAGGGAAGTATTTGAAGGCCCAGTAGGTTCTTCCTGGGGAACCTCCCCCTGCTGGCCTCCTACCTGCTCACACCCACCAGAGAAGGAGCCTTTATGCGGAGAGAAGCAACAGGGCCCTGCAAGGTGGGGATGCAAGTGCATACGGGAAGGCAGGGGGGGTTGCAGCGCAGATGTCTTCTAAGATTGTAACTGGTTTTGGGGGGGCTTTTTCTAAACAAAGGATTTGAGGGGCGCCTGGGTGGCTCAGTCATTAAGCATCTGCCTTTGGCTCGGGTCATGATCCCAGGGTCCTGGGATCGAGCCCCGCATTGGGTTCCCTGCTCCATGGGAGGCCTGCTTCTCCCTCTCCCACTCCCCCTGCTTGTGTTCCCTCTCTCACTGTGTCTCCCTCTGTCAAATAAATAAATAAAATCTTTAAAAAAAATAAAGGATTTGAGTCTGGCATCACATTGTAGGTGCAGTCAGATTGTAATTTATTTACAATTTACTACATTGAGAAGGTCTGTGAAGGTCAGGAGTTCTGTGATGCCTTATGTCCTTTTGGTTAGAAAGAGTTTTGAAATTTTTCCTTTTGTATGGTTTGCACTTTTGTAACCATTAATGTTTAAAGGAATGAGATCTTAGAATGGTTTCTTATGTACAAAAGTTAAAATTAAATCAAGACTGTTAAATAGTAAAATATACATAAATTTCTGTATTTGATTTTATTTTTTTAAAGATTCACTTATTTATGTGAGAGAGAGAGAGCAAGTGGGAGCTTCGTACCAGCATTTGTCCTTGCAATGAGCAGTCTCACTTTGCTTTTTTGGATGTTTGAGTGCTGACAGCTGAAGCCTTGTGCGCCCAGCTGGATGAACTGATGAGAAAGCCTGGGTGGTCTCTTCTCTAGAGCAGGCAGGAGATTCCAGCCGGAACAGCCCCTGCCAGTATGCAGATCTCTTCCCCTTGCCCTACTCCCAACCCCAGTGACCTCCATACCCAGCCAGTCTCCTTTCTGTTCTTTGAAGCCATTTCAGAGCTCCCTGAGAGGCCCGCCCTGCTCTGAGACCTCTGTTCTGTGAGTCCTAAGCCTTTCCCTACTGTATGGGTGTCTGTGTGTGTTTGGGGGGGGGGCCACATAGCCATACCCCTCAACTTCTTTCTCTCTCTTTATTTATTTATTTATTTGAGAAAGAGAGAGAGCGAGGGCGGGGGCGGGGGGCAGAGGGAGAGAGAATCTCTGTGCCTGACACATGGCTCTATCCCAGGACCCTGAGATCACGACCTGGGCCGAAATCAAGAGTCGGCTCAACCGACTGCACCACCCAGGCGCCCCCTACCGTGCACGTGGCCATGACAATGGATGCTGTGAGCCACGTGTGCCCACGTGACCGCCATCTGTTTGCTCTTGCTTTGAGCTGCACACCTCCTCTGCGGCCTGATGGTGGCAAGCACTGCTGGGTGCTGGGGAGCCCGTGCTTTGTGCCCTTTGGTGCCCCATGTTGCAGTGGTGACCCGACCACGTCTCCGTTCTAGCTGTGGCCGGCCATTGCTGGTCACTGCAAGCATTTGAGGCATGCCCACCTTTACATGGCAATGACAAAGCTTCCCTTTCTGAACATTCATCCTAAACCTGAAATGAAAAGAACCTGCTCCGGGAACCACGACTTTGGAAACTATTCCCCGAGGTCTCCTTATTTGCTGCAAATAAAGTTTCCTTTGTGTAACAACTGCACCTGGTGTGGTCTCGGTCTATAACCCACCAAGGAGGGAACTCACATGAATTTGTTGACACATTCTTGTCTTAATGCTTTAGCTCAGAATCCCAGTACAGGCAGGGTTGATTAGGATTGGTGAGAGGGGACATTCTTGCATTATTTCGGTGCTACCAGAAAGCATCTAATTCTTTCAGGGTAGATGCACTTGTGTTAAACAAGAGCCCAGTTGATATAGAAGCAGGTAGGGGCAGAGGGGAAGCATTCTCTACTCCAGTGGTTTGCTCTCAATCTTTTAGTGAACCTATGTCCCCAGGCTTGACATCCTGATACATAAGAAGAAAGATATTTGGGGGGCACCTGGGTGGCTCAGTTGGTTAAGCATCTGCCTTCAGCTCAGGACATGATCCCAGGGTCCTGGGATCAAGCCCCGGATCCAGCTCTCTGCTCGGCGGGGAGCCTGCTTCTCCCTCTCCACCTCCTTGTGTGTGCTTTCTTTCTCTCTCTAATAAATAAATAAATAAAATTTTTAAAAAGAAAAAAGAAGGGTATTTGGTCCTTGTCCCCAGTTCCTAGCAAAAACCTCTTGAAGCCCTCGGAATTACTTGAGTGATAAGGGTGACAGAATATTTTTTTGTTTTAATGAGGAAACTATTGGCCAGCCTTTAGATAGCTTCAGGATGGGGCTGGACACTGGAAACACCAAGCCTTGACTACAGGCTTGGAATGTTCAGCCCCAGCTCCCAGCCTCTAGAGAGAGGAGAGGGTCTAAGAGATTGAATTAATCACCAATGGCCAGTGAATCCTCATGAAAACCCTGAAAGCCAAGATTCAGAGAGTTTCTGGGTTGGAAAGCACAGGCAGGTGCCGGCAGGGGGGGCATGCTCTGCAACCCCCTTCTCCCCCTCCCCCCCCCACGGGTATGACCACCTTACTTTGACCTACGCATCACTGCCTTTGTCTGTTCCTGAGTTGTATCCTTTAGAGCAAATCAGTATAGTTAAGGGCTTTGCTGAATTCTTACAACTGATTCAGTAAGTCACAAGACGTGGTGGCCCACGGAGGGAACCTGAGTGGGTAGGCGGCTGAGCACACCATCTGTGGCTGGCGTCTGGAGTGCGGCCGGTGTGTGGAACGGAGCTCTCCACCTGTGGAGTCGGACGTGAACTCTGGGTGTTAGTGTTAGGATTGAACCATTGGACACCCGTTTGGTGATACAAGAGTTGGAGAAGTGGTAGTGGGACAGACACCATGTATTGGGTATCAGGTGGAGGATAAAAACTCTATTGTCCTCACAAGTGTTCCACCTTGTAGAAAAGGCTGGAAGAGACTCAGGTTGGCTGTTTCATTCCCCAGGTCAGATAGGCTCTGGGAAAATCCCAGTCAGTTACACTCTGGTGAAATACATTGTGTTGAGGCCAAAATATCTTGGACATATTTTTAAATGGCTACTCTTTGGCCTCTCTTTCTAATTTTTGGAGACCGTGCTTTATCCTGGTACCCTCAGTTCTGTGATGGAGGAGTTGTTGATTTCAGGTTTCTTGGCTTTTGTCTTCTGAGGACTGGAAGCCAGCTTCTAAGCTCCTCATGTGCCCAACCAGAGACCAGAAGTCTCTGACTCCTTTTTTTGATGTCAACCCTCATCTCTCCTTCCTCCCCTTGTGCCCCACATCTGTACAAGGGGACCAAACACCCTGGGTGCTCCTTCCTTTGGTTTTGGCAAATGATTCAACCCACAGAAGGCCCTGCCCCTGTACCCCAACTCTCACCCTAGCACACCCCCAAGCCCCAATAAAAAACCCAGGCCAGGCAGCTTTCCTTGCTCTCTCCAGGCATTTCCCACCTGCTTGAGAGGCCTGCCCAGCGCTGACCTCTCTGGATGCTCGCATTATGGAAATAAGAAACACTTTCATACCCTCTAGGCATGTGTGTGTTGTCAGTATAGACAATCTGAACCATATCTTGGGTGGGGGTCCACCTGCCCATGAAGTTGACCCTAATAGTCATAGAATGGGTAACCTGGTACATATTTTGCAATCCTCTCTGCTTTATTGTTCTATTGATAAATCCTCCAGATCTTTTGATGTTAGTGCATGCCATCCTCATATGAGTCTCCAAGTGCTAATGCACAAAAAATTCCATGAACATTGATGTGGGGCTGCCTAGCAAATGATCAAGAAAGAATTCTTGACATGTTTTGGGGGCAAAATGGGGCTTTTCTTAAAGCACTGGGACAGGACCGGTGGGCAGAAGGAGCTGCCGTGGGATTGTGAGGAGTAACTGATTCTACACTTTTTAGTTAGCGGGGGGGTTAGGGATAACGGAAGTCTCTAAGGAATTTGTGTGCTGAAAGCAGGGTCTCTAGCACTTTGGAGGGCTAGCTGTTAAGATAAGGTTGTTCTTTTTAAAGATTTTTTTTTTT